>NW_009604169.1:0-319 GCF_000690535.1 Cariama cristata
CGGCTCTGCCTGACACGAGTGTCCGGCTCAGGGCAGGAGGATCTTTCATTAGAGTCTGCCCTGGATCCCAAAAGTCATTCCCAGACCGTTCTGCGCGGTCGCTTGCATCCTTGAGGAGAGGTGTGTGTCTCCTCACCTCTGTCCCCTGGGATGCTCACCGCGGGCAGACACCCACAGCTTGGGGAGCTCAGCAGGATTGCGGGGAGCTCTGTGAGGGCTGGGGTGTCAGCTGCCCTCCATGTAGTGCCTAAGGAGCGTTTGCACCTCGTTAGCCCTTGGCTGGGTAGCGGAGGGGGCGGGCGGGGGAGGGGGAGGAGGT
>NW_009604169.1:350-1800 GCF_000690535.1 Cariama cristata
CCGACCCTCCTGGGCGAGGAGCATCTGGCAGCACATCCATGCCAAGCTTCAGAGCCTCGCTCCACCTTTTCCAGGAGCTATGGGTGATATCGGTGGCACGTTTGTGCCAGAAACTGCTGTCGCACCCACCAGGTAGATGGGTGCTGAGAGCAGCTGGGCTGCAGGAGCCTTTCCCCCGCCCCAACCGCCCCCCAGCACCTTGCTACTGGGGTGTCTGAAAAACAGGAGGCTCAAAACAGGGGATGTGCCCAAAAGCCATCACAAGCTGGCAAGGAGAGTGGCCAAGGGGTTGTCAGGTCCTTCCAGACTCTGCCACCAAGGATTTCCTGCCTCTTGAGACTGCTGGGAGGATTAGCCAACCTTTTACAAAGCGGGCTGAAATTAGGCGGCCTAAGCTATTCCTGCCAGGGTAAAACAGCACAGAGCTTTCTCCCAGCCGAGCGCAAGGGGAGCAGATGTGGGAATCTGCCCCCAAAGTTTCTTCCAGGGAAAAGGCTACGGAGATATCCCCAGGAGCAGAGGGTTTTTTTTATTGACTGGCTCAAAACAAGACACGAACAAATACAGGATTAAATCCCTGGGGTGGGAGGAAGGAAGTGAAGCCATGATCCTCGCTGCAGTTTGTCTTTATTGGTAATCCTATCAGGCCGGCAATCATTAGCGTATGGATAATTGTATTCTTAGTAACAACCAGCCATGGTACTTATCTTCCCTTCTCCTGTGCAGCTTTGCATTTCCTGGGCCCCAATCATCAGAGCTGCTCTAGAGCTCAGCCAAAACACCCAGAGATTGGTAGCATCACAGCACTGTTTGCTTCAGCATCTTTTTTGATGTGTATTTGATCCCTTCTTCTCCCGTCCTGTCCAAATGCACTCTTTAGCTTGGTGAAGCTACCAGCTTCCAACAGCTTGACTCGCTCGGTGGAAGTGGTGGAAAAGCACGAGGCACGTGACAGCCAGGACTGCTCCACCAGGTAGATACAAAAGGGTATAAATAGGTCTGGAGTACAGCGGGACTGAAATTCTCTTTCTGGCAGCTTCTGGAAGACCCTTCCACAGGGGCAGAAGGAGCAAAGAGTCTCAGCCAAAGGGTTTATGGCAGAGCCTGTCCGACAGGATGGGGTAATCGTTGATTAGAGCCTGGCACAGCCTCGGGTACGTGATACAGCGCTGTGTGTTTGGGAATGGGCAGTTAATCAGGTTGGTTTGTATTTCTCCTGCGTTTTAAGTGACCTCGGAGCTGAGCTGACCACCTGCAGTAGCCACGAAGGAATGGTCCCGAATCCAACGCATCCCTTGCCTTCTGAGACTTCCCCTGAGCCCTGGAAATTGCTCACGGCTACGGACAGAACCAGGGTGGGGAAACTCACAGGACTGGCTCTTTGCTCCTGTGCTCAGGCAGACTCTCAGATTTGGGGACAAGGAGGAATTTTGGGTGGGACTGCCAGAGA
>NW_009604169.1:1827-18524 GCF_000690535.1 Cariama cristata
GTGCTTTGGCCTTACGCCCGGATGCACACCTTTGCAGCCATCACAGTGCCCTCGATTGCCACCGACATCCAGGACACCTCCTGCTCTTTTTCCCTGGCACCGTGCATTTTCCCCAGCTCTCAGCTGGAAGTCTGTTAGAGGGCGTTTGCCCGCGCAGGCATGCGATGGCATGTGGCTTGCATTAACCCAGTGCAGAGACTGAGTGCTGCAGCGGGTACCCTTCCAAACAGGATTTATCACCCCCTTAAAATCCGAGGTGCTGGCTCTCACAGCTGCTTCTGAGATCGGGATCGCTGATGGGGGAACCAAACGGGAGCTGCAGCCAGAGACGACCATTAGCGGCTCCTGCCTTTGGCCCCGCAGTGATTCTCTATCAGGTTGCTGGAACCTGTTGTGCTCGTAGGAGTCGTGAGAACTGCAGGGCTCAGACATCTCTGAAAAACAACTCCTGGTCTTGAGAGCAACAGCCAGGAGTATCAAGGACACATCTGCAAGAGCAGCTGCTCTAACCGAGCTAACTTCATGCAGTAACGAGGTGGCAGAATCAGCAACAGGGCTCAGCTCCCCATGTGCAGACCTGGGGTGAGCGCTGGACTCCCCTGCAGAATAGGATCCGATGGGGATGATGCCCCAAGCAGAAACCAGGCCGAGCAGGTCCCACCTGAGATCCACTTGTCCTCCCCATGGCTCTCCAGAGGCAACTGGCTGGAGTAACCTTGCCCTGATGCAGCCAGGCTCCCACTGGGGAGGTCAGAGGGGGTCTGTATGGTTCCCCCACCAACTTACAAGGTAAGATTAATGCCTCCGGCTCCTGCCACGCAGCCGCACGCTCCGGGACAGGAGGTGATGGATTCCCATACCACCAGCTCAGCCAGGCAGGCTCCCAGCCAGGGATCTCTGCCCGGCTCCTGCCCACCAGCCTTGGGAGAGATGAGCTGCGGAGGGGCTGTCGGAGCCTCTGCACAGAGTCTGCTGGCAAGGGGGGGTGCTCGGAGAGGGGGACCCTCCTTGGGTACCGCACCCCAGGGATGCCAGCCCTGCTCTGGGCAGCGGAACGAGGACGCTGCCCTCTCTTGGGAGAACAGCTCTGCACCGGCTGCGGGCAGGGAGGGGGCTGGCTGGGAAACAGCCCCAGCCCTGCACAAAAGCTGCTTTGACAGAGCTGTCAGCTCCAGGCGGCACTGGGGAGGGGGGAGCAAAGGGCTGGGTAACAGCTGAAGAGCTTTACCAACAAAGGGGGATTCAGGAGAACCACAGTGACAACTGCTCCGGGAAGCATCTCCCGGCACGGAAAATGCTGCTGCGCTGCAAAATCTGCCTGCGAGAGGGATTTGGTTCGGTGGGATCCCTGCAGCCCAGGCCACTACTGCTCCCAGTCTCCTGGGTGTAACGTGCTGAACAGCCGGGTGGGCACCAAAAAGACCCGATTTACCCCCTTGCACATTCTTACCCTCTCCTGCAGCGTGCGAACCGTGCGGGCAAGCAGCTGCTCCAAGGTCCTCGGCTTACCCAGATGCATCCCTCCCACCCAAAGCAAGAAAGTCAGCTGAAGCAAGCTGAGTTTCAATACCCCTCTCTCCACCACAGCTGTAACCCAAGCACGGGTCTGCAAGATCCTGTGAAGCGAGGGCAGCAGATACACGCCGGTTTCTAGCGGGGAAAGCAGAAGCTGCTGGTTTGCACAGACTTCAGACAGCGCCTGTTCCAGACAGACCGTTCTGTGTTCCCAGGTTCTCCAAGCACCCATTTTCCCCTCACAGAAAGCTTGAACACAGACTGGTCTTAGAGGTGGTCCAAACTGAGATTATTTCTGCGAGCCCTGTCACGCTCCCAGTCACCGATACCACTTGGTCTTTGCCAAGAAGAGCAACGTCCTCTCTGCATTGATGCCAGAAATTAGAAGCAATCCCAGGAAAAGTCACTGTGCTTGCCCTGTTCTCCAGCTGACACCGGCTTGGAGGTCACTAACCAATCTGGCTGTTCCTTTGCTTTTTCACACCCGGCTGCGTGCTAGCTCTGATGCGGCAGTGATGCTCGGAGAGCTGGTTCAGTTCACAAAGGGCAGAAAACTAAATACCACGACAAGAGTTGAGCTCACCAAGAGGTGCGAGCCAGCACGAGGGTGGGGATGGCCGTACCTTGCTCCTGCCGAACGGAATGATCCTACCAAAGAGGTCTCTTGTGAGCGCTTGTTTCTAAGCTCCCATTACTAACCCCTCTGCTAGCTAGGCCTCTGGTCTCACCCAGTACAGCTCTTCTTCCATCACGTTAAAACTCATTTTCCATTCTAATTTCTGAGCTAGGGCAGGCTCCACGTGGTTGTTGATGGTCTTCAAAGTTCTGACCCAGCTGTAGAATTGGCCTTGCCCTTGAAGGGGAGCTGATAGTCCTAACAGCGAGCCAAAAGCTCACAGATACTGGCAGCCGGTCCAGTCCTGACCGCAGCAAAACAGCTGAGAAAAGACACAGCCTTGGGTCTAAACAAGGCAGCGCTGCATCAGAAAAGCAATTCTAAAATTCTCCTCCAGCCCTGGTATGCCCTTCTCTGCTAACACAGCTGCTGCTCCTCCAGCTGCCCTGATCCTCCTCCTCCTCCTCCTCCTCTTCCTCCCGGCAGGCTGCACAGACACTCGATGCAGTGGCAGCCCTGCAGTTTCAGGTCCTTCTGTTGAAGGAGAGGACACACAATGGTTACGGGCATCGCATACATGTGGGAGCCGCCAGCTCTCAAATCAGAAGGGACCTGGAATGATTATTTCCTTTTGAACACATTTCCAGTCAGCTATACGTGCCTCAGTTTATCCTTCTCCAGAGACAGAAGAGGTGCAGTCCCACAAAGGAGCCTTTGTATGCCTTGAAAAAAAGGTGAGATGCCACAAGCATATTAGTTCAATCCCAAACCAGTCTTAAAACACATAGCTACTTAATGCCGTGCCTAACACTCAAGTCGGAATGCAGCCCTGTTCTCTTTGTGACTTGCTTTCTAACTGCCACAAAAGAAATACCAGTAGTTACTTGGTTTTGCATCAAACTGGAGGAAAGGAGCAAGAACATGGGCAAAGGTGCAGCATAGACAATCCAACCTCTGCATTCCCACTCAGGTAACCTTGTCCTGTTGGCTCCCCGCTAGCAATTAAAAAATCAGGATGCCATCCTCCTCGCTGAAATGAGATGCTAGGTTGTAACTGTCACAAAAAGGAAGCTAGGTAGATAAATCAAAGGAATAAAAATAAAGCAAGTCTAGATTGCAAGGCCATAGCGGCTCTGAAGGAGGTACCAGCAGTACCTGCAAATTAGGAAGAACAATGGGATTATCTTGAAGCTGCGAGCACACAAAATCACCTCTCTTGGGAACAAAAAGCAGAAGATATGTTATAAAAGCATTTCTACAATGGCTCTACATAGCTTTCAGCCACAATTCCCACCGTTTTCTGGAATTGGGTCTTGTTAAATGCCAAGCACTGATGCACCCACATGGAGAGCAGGGGCTCATCTGCTAATTGTGACTGCCTGGCTGCGTTGAGCTAGAGAGCATCTAGCAGAGGATGTGAACAGGGCACAGGGAGGGATCTTCTGAAGAGCGATTGGAAAAGAGAAAAAAAATAATTGGTTTTATAAGTGACAGTAAACAAGAAGAGCATTTACATCAGTGTTCGGGAAGGGAAGGACAGAGGTTTATGCAGAAATGAGCAAACTTGCTGTCTGCTGCCACAAAACCATTACTCTCCGAGGTGTTTCATTCTACAATATATCGATAGACATATTTCAAAAGCCTCCAGCCTGCTGTTCTACACTCTGTTTCAGCTTATTTACCTACAGTTACTGGTTTCAGCAAAGCTCACTAACAAAACATAGCAGTTTTTCCACTTTCCCAATCCTTGTTCCACTCCACAGCCAAACTCAGACCCAGAGGAGCACCCTGGGAGGCAGAGCTCTCCCTGAACCCCCGGGTACCGGCGAGGGGGGGAAGCTTCGTCAACTCTCTGCTTGGAATCCAGCCCTTCCACTGCGACTCTCTGCACCATACGTCTTAGCTAGCAGCTCAGCCGAAAGCAGGATGGGACACCTGGAAGGTGAAACCCCCTCTCGCCAGGATGAGGTGGCAAGAGAAATACAAAAACACAAGGCTTCTTGTAATACAGCCCGGGGAACACAAGGAAGGGGCAAAAGCACACGCTGCAGTCTGGTAACAAAGCTACCGACACAAACCTTCCCCCAAAGCCACCGCAGCCCCAGCAGCTTCCAAAACACACTCCACCATACGGACGTACTCATCACATGCAAGAAAGAGAAAGTCTCCAAACCCCCCCCATGGCTATTACCTGAACGCCATTTAGCATACTGCAGTACTTCAGGAAACAGAGGTGTACACCTTTAGGGGTTTTTTTTCAGATCATGGTATGAAAAAAAGTGACTAGCTGACAGGATAATGCAAAATAATTGATTTTATTTAAAATAAAAAGCAAAACCACAATCATCCAAACAAGACAATTAAAAGTATCCCAGCTCTGCTGGATGGGGTGATAAAAGCAGTTAACAGCAGTGGCAGGGCTTGGAGCTGACAGCGTGACTGTCAAACGAATCCGTGAGCTCTTTCCTTCCTCCCTTTGCAAGGGGGATGCCAAAAACCTCCCATTACAATTAGCCCACCCAGGCATTTCAGACTTGATTCAGTCAACACTCTTGCTTCCTGCCCCACGATGGCTGGGGATTCTGGGAAGAAAAAAGTCTAGGTTAATTATGAAACAGGTTGCTGTCTTTATTCTAAGCATTTGGAGAGGCTTAATGTAACTGAGAAGACAAACTGGAGCCAGCGTACCGAGCTGGAAAGGGGAGGAAGGTATGCCAGTGCTTCCTTGGCATCATCTGCTCCCACAGCACTTGTGGAGAGAACAGGTGCCGAGATCGGCGCGCCTGTTGTTCACATCTACAATTCTGACAGGGTATTTATGCGTTTACTCCTGAACCGTCAGAGCAGACAAGCCTGTAGTGGTTACTGGACTCAAAAGCATGGCCAGAGCTCACAAATCCCTTTTACCTTTTGCCAGAGCAGGCAGGACACCACCACCGATACGCACAGTACCATCAGGAAGCCCGCAGCCCAAACCCAGCACAGGGCGCTCTGAGCCTGTCCCCGGAGCACAGGGCAGCCCACAAAGCACCGCCGGGCCGACAACGCGCTGCTGCTTTGGGGCTCAAGGAAATGAGGGGCCCAGCAGGTCTGGGTGCTGGCCCACAGCAGCCTGCTACAACCAGGGGCTCTGCAGTACACAAAAGCAGCGGGGTCTGAACAAGAGAGATGGATGCCCCAAGAAGCACAAGCCTGGAGAAGCGAGAGCACAAAACCCACTCTCCCCAGTCAGCCTCCCACAAGCATGGAGCTAGGCACAAGGGGAGCACAGTTTTTCACTTCATTCCTCATTCACCCAGCCTGGAATGAGGGCCTGGGAAAGCACCAGCTCCCCTCCTTCCTGTAAGGCCAGTGAAGCTGACTCCCTGATGAGAGATTATTTAATCTAGTCCTATTTTAAAAAAATCCCGACCTAGCAGGACCTCCTGTTTAGAACAGGCCATGAAAGGCCAACAGTTAAACTCTGGTGAAAACACAAAGCCTTGTTCTGCTACAATTTATGTGCCACACAGCAATTCTGGAAGGGCCACCACAGAACACCACGTGGCCAAGAGTGCTGAATAACATCCCCAATGTTTTCTGCTACAAAAAGCTAACACCAGGTTAGGAAGTCTCAGGTTGCTTAGGATGTCTGGAACACTTTTTGGGGGAGGACGACTTCAAAGTGTCTTACGCAGTAATTACATTTCAGCCTCACAACACCCCTGTGAGGTAGGTATTTTCCTCATCTACTAAAACAAAGACAGAAGCGCTCACCAATTCGGCTGAGGCAAGAGCCTATAAGCAGAAGAACCAGAGATGCCAGGAGTCCCGATTCACAGGTAGCCTAAACAGAGAAACCTTTGTTTCGTATCAGAAAGTGCCTTGTGGAGAAGTCTGTACAGCATCGCTGGTGTCACGATGCCTGCGGTCCATTTCAAACACACTGCTTTTCTGTGACGGATGTCAAACCAACACAGGCTTCAGTCTGAAATTGTTTTATTTCACACCATGGAAGAGTTCATAGGCACGGAAGAATACTCTGCACTCTGGATCTTCCCTCTGTGCTTCTCGTGGTAGAGATGTGGCTTTCCCAGCACAGCAATCTGGCTTTCACGCACATTTAAGATTTTAAGACTGCCAAACTGAACCATGCATGCCAAATGCGATTGCGAGCTACAGCATAAGCCATCTTGCTGACAGTAGACTGTGAAGTCACCAAAGAGGGCAGCGGACAGTTCTCTAAGGGCTTTCTTTCACCGTGACAGAGCTGAGACGTCTGAGCCTTCGCCTCTCCAGGCCCCCATATTCTTCCAAAAGGCAGCAGCTGCAGCCTGCTCTGAGAAGATATACTGATTGTGCAGGCTTCCAGGCTGTTCAACCAGGCAGGAAAAAAAGGCAGCCTTGGCCAGAAATGCCAGGAGTTGGAGAAGTTTGTGGTTGGTTTTTTGTTTGGGGTTTTTTTATTTGTTTTTGGTTTTTTTCTAAAATGAAGTAATCTTGTGGAAGAATCTGCAGCAGTCTACAGAGCAAGTGTGCTCGTTTATGCCTGGCTATCACAGGAAATTCAGGAGTCTAGACAGCTAAAGGGTGTACCAAAACCCCTTCCCCTCTCCGTTTTTCCACCACCACGCTGCTCCTACACAAAGTGACTGGCACAGAAGATTCAGAAATAGAGATCCTGACAGACCTACTTAGGATTCCCTTGTACAACAGGGTATGGCCCGGTCTCCATGAAGGGAGAGAGTGTTTAAACAGGAAGAGACAAAAAGATCAGAAAACCCAGACAAGCAACGTTCTGGGTTCCGTCAAACCCAACATGTACAAGGAAGTCACAGTTAAGGCTGCCAATCTGCTTTTTATTTCTGCTACCAGTGCCCGGGCATTATTGCATGTCTACTACACGCACACCACTTCTGTTTTCAAATTTCCTCTCCCAAAGAAAGCGGCTGAAGTGAGCTCTAATACCCACCTCCTAGGGTCTCAGGAGAGCACCCAGGGAAGCACCCAACCCAGCTAGCTTCTGGCTCTGCTGTTCAGATAAAGAAGGATCATTTCCTTGCAGCACACCTTCAGCCAGCCCAACCTCTTCACTGACACTACCAGCACAAGCCCCTGCTAAAAAAACCCAGCAGCTCCAACAGATCCCTTGGGGATGAGAGCTTTACTCAGCATAATACAAACGCATCTACACAGACTTAAGCAACACACTGCATTTTTAAAAAGCATGAAACAACAGTATGTCCCCCTCCCAGTCCTTTAAAATTGGCACCGCAAGTTCCAGAAACATCTGAACCTATAACCTCAAAGAAAAGCCATTTAGGTATGTGAACTGCACTGGCCTGAACGAGCCCATGGCCCTGTAACTGCTTGGTATTTATAGCCCAGCAACTGTTGTTATCATTGAAGAGTCAGACTTCGTCAGTTGTTGCCTAGTGCCAAACATCATGCCTGCACCTAAAGGATTGTAATTACTGGCAAACGCTGACTTTTTCCCCACAGTTTTTGCTGTGCAAGAAACTCCAGGATTCTCCTGCTCCATCAGGCTTCCTATTGCAAGGTGCTAGTGCATCTTTGTTACCAGTCATTATAACAGACATGGAGCAAAAGTAAATGGACTGTTGCTGGTTAAGGTGTTGCACCTTAGATGTATGCATGCAGATTAAGACCACGAAAGATGCTTCAGGTCGGTGGTCACCTCCGCTGAAGTTGCTTCAGTGTTTGGAGCATTCATACCACCTTCCCTTCCTGAAATTCTGGTGTGAGATCCGCCGGACGTTCAGATAGGCCAAAAGGGCTGGTGTTCCTTTCCTCAAGTGTACAGGACAACATGTAAACATATGACAGTGTCAAAGCAAGGCAGGTTTTTACATTTACCTGCTGGTTTTAAAAAGAGTTCTTTAAAAACTGACCGTCGTCTTCCTTGCCAGTTACATGAACCATTAAATACTTGGCATGTCCTTACCCAAAGCTGGGTTATTAGTGCACTCACTTGGGGCGCAGAGGGGACAAAGCATTGCACAATAATGTAGAGTCGGGGCGTTCCCCTAGAAGTTATTAAGGAGCCAACCTTTGACAGCACATAATGAAGATGGATGTCTGGATCGAGGAAGAGTGACAAAAACTTAAGGACCGTGAGAAATAGAAGCAGAAGGGGGTAGAACAAAGCTGGCTGGCTGCTAACGGAGCTTCAATCGGCAGCTGCCTCTAGGCGGGTGTTCTTATCTCTCAGGGGTAGCTGCGGCCTCCGCAAGACTCCCTAATCCTGTCAAAAAAAGTACAACTGCTTGTCAACAACTATAGCATTCCTCTCGCATCAGGACACAAGATCGCGGCATGCAGGTTAATTGTGTGCTTATTCTTCCTACAGAATTGTACAAGCTAGGTAATATTTTACGTTTGGATCTGTTAGTATCAACTAATTCATCACACAGCTGGAGCAGAAAGCCCACCCATCCTCATGGAGTGAAACAATCAAGATGCAGGAGGAAGAACAGTGAAACCTGGAAAGCGGATGTTCTAGGCAACATGCTAATTTTTAATATTTAAAGTATTTGTTTCAAAATTTGAAGTGCAAACAACTTGAAAATGCACGGAATTTTCAGAGAAACAGATCTGCACTTGTGCTCTGCATTTTTACAGGTCTTTTTTTTTGTTGTTGTTTATTTGTTTGTTTAAAAACAGGGTCTGCATTAAGATTTGTTATCTCCTGATGCTCATTCCCTGCCTGAAGTCACTCTGGCTGCTGAAATGGGATTTGACAACGTCTTAACAAACAAATTGTTAAACCCTCCAGGGCAAAATAAGCAGTCAGTACAGTTCTCTCCAACTGTTTAATGATGCTTTGTACTTGTAATTCAATTTTATTCAGTTATGAGCAACTCCTGAAAACAGGAGAGCAACATATCGCAGCAAGGTAAATGGCAACATGTAAAGGAGCAAACAGGTCTTTGGGTAGTACTGGGAAGTCAGGCATGATACTGGGAATCTGGACTTCCTCAGGTAAATTACCATTGCACACCTTCTTTAGCAGGCCCCACAGTAAGCCACCACAGCACTTGCACCCATGCCAAACCTGGAGCATCCAACAGCTCAGTAAGTAGACACAACCCTAATGCAGGCAGGCAGCTAATACAGCAGCATCGGTTAACCAAACTGCAGGGAGTTTGCTTAAGAATTTTGGCAAGCCTCTGCTATATGAGAAAAATGCTTCATTTAGCAAAGAATGTCAAAGCTCCTCTCTGCAGTATACTCCCAGATTCCCAGTGTTTCACTGTTTTTAACCCGGCAAGTCCAGAGAACTTCCTTCCTCGGCAACTTTACCCTCAGCAATATCTGTTCTTGGTTCTGCAATATTAATGTTCCCTCCCTCCAGACTGACTAGAAACTTGCTCTTGTTTCTCCGCTCCTTTTTTAATAGGTAAACACAGACATTTGGGATGAATTTTGCCTTAACAGATAAAACAGTGGGCCAAATTGAAGTAATCCAGGCAAGAGTAAGAGAAACTGTACAAAACTGTACAACTATTTGAAGGTTTTCTGTTTGGACAACGAGGTCTCAAAACCTGAGTCTTGCCTGATCATTCCTCATCTTTAACTGTTTACTATGCGTTTGTGCTCTCTGAAGAGCACAGTTAAAATATCTCACCTCTCCCATTAAAAAACAAAACCCAAACCTTTCTCTATTAAAAGAGACAACTAGGAAAAGTAAAAGAACCCGTTTATTAAATGAAGTAAAACCCCTCATTTTTTAAAAAAATATCAAGAATCTTAGTTTTCAGTTTGGAGCAATTAAATTAATTTATGGGGGGAAGATATCACCACTGGCCAATTGCTTTACATTCTGTAAGGGACCCCTTGCTCTCCATCCCTTTGTCCTGCCAAATCACCCTATCTTAACTCTGCCTTGTATTGTCTTTTCCTTGTTTAAAAAAACAACAGTTGCCATCAGGTCACCTGGAGGAGCTGCGCTCTTTGCTCACACAGTCATCCTGGGAAGTTGTATCACCGTTACCCATCATGCTGCACGTTCTCCTCTTTTTCCTCCGGTGCATCATCCCCTCTGTCTCAGAGCCAGAGTCACACTGAAGTATGAAGAGATGAAACCAGATTTCAGAGAAACCTAGTAAATTGTTTGTGCTGTGGAATTCACCACAAGAGCTACCTCAGCAACCCCAAATAATCAATATTCAAAGAATGCGCAATTTTAAATTAGAAACATGAAACAGATTTTAAATTAAGTGTTTAAAAAACAGGAACAGGTATATTCTCAGATTTCATCACTGACTAAGCTGGCTAGGGGTAAGATAACTGATGCGTTCGTTTTGGCTCCTAGAAGGACCTAATTTTCCGAGATTCAGTGCTTTCACCTAAAAAAGTCCTCTGTTGTAACTGACAGTCTCGGGTTTGGATCTTGTTCCCCCTCCCCGTTTTTAAAACATTCATTTTTGCAGTCATTTTACACAAGCATGGGTTAGCTAAATGAGCGACAGGTTTATATACAATATAAAGATAGATCAAACAGAATTCATTTAGCAATACAAAAAGAGGCTTCAGCAAACAGAACCTGCTAAGACCACAGGCTCCTCCACCAGGTCGATCTGTTTAGTTGCTTCCTGTTAGCTTCTTTCATAAGATATGAATATTAGGATGAGGACATATGATTAGATATGGAAAAAACAATATAATTGCAATATATGGATTATCTACTGTAATAAAAAGCATTACCTCTGAATCAGAGTCTGAGGAGCTGGAACTTGAGGAACTGGAAGAATCGCTTGAACTATCGGAAGCAATACCAGTAGATTCCTGCAGGTCAACTGAATCGGCCAAGGCTGCCAAGTCAGGATGTTCCTGCTTTAAGATCCTAAATACAGTTGAAATTTCAAGGTGAGCCTTTGAACAGTAACACTGTTTACTGCCTGTAAACAAGTAGGGTATTTTGGGGTTTTGTTTTAGAGAATATGAAAAGAAAGCTACTAAATCTCTTACCTGTACCACTTCCGTGACAATTTTGGTCTTCCTCTTACTGTCTTGTGCCACACCACAGGGAAATTGGTACAACTGGCAAAGTTTTGCGTGATGGCAATAGTTGTGTCCAGATTGAGAACTACATGCCACCAGCCACCTATAAATACAACACCAATGACCACTCCCGGCTACACAGCAGAAAGCAAGTTCAAGAACAACCATGTACACTTTTCCCACAGCACGAGTGGAAATTGGACCTTGCCTCCCAAACCCAGGTAGTTTGCCACCACATCGTCCTTCCTCAGTCTTACTTCAGCAGTCGCTCCAATGCTTTACAGATTCTTGTTACAGAAGGTTGCCCAACGCTCTGACCAATTTATCCAGCTCACAAACAGTACTGAAGATCTGATTTGACAGCAACACACTGGCTACTGACGGCTTATCTAATAGCAAGAGCCATTGTAACCCAGGCCGCACAGAGACCCTCTCTGTTAAGCTGGAGAGCACTTTCCACGCTGATTTAGTAAGGTTCTTATGACTACAGACTAACCTTTCATTTAAAAATAGACACAAAACTGTTTCCCCACACAGGATAAAAATAGACAGTGGTGCTCTTGCAACCCACTTATAACCTCATAAAAAGACTAAGGAAACAGTCTAATGGAACCCGACAGCTACAAAATCTTAACAGAAGGTACAGTGAGGAGTCACTAATAAGTGCCAAAGCAATCACAAGGCACTCTTCAAACAGGAAGTCAGCTGTATGTTAGAGACAAGCAATGTGGATAGAAGCTATGGGCCACGCTGCACAAAAATGATGCAAGATTTAGAGGTTAGAATTTGGCACCGAACTCACCTGCTTTATCCACTAGCCACCTCAGCTCCCAGTTATAATGTGCACGTAGTGTGCAGCCACTCAAAGAGAATGGCATCTTTATCAGATCTTTCTTCAGCCTTTGATTTCAAATGCAAGATGAAACATAACCACAGAGAGGTGGGTGGAAGGCGTCAGTGCCTTTAAGTAGTTCTTTTCCCACGGCTAAGAAAAATCCATATGCAGAGTATCCAGGCTACAAAATTCAGTCATAAATTTGCTATAGCGTATATAAAGTCAAACATTTTTGGTAAGAGTTACCAGTACTCAAACACCTCTATTATTTTATGCCTTGACAGTTTCCCCTTACTGCAATTTAGTTCAGGATCCCATTCCTATGATGCTGCAACTCGAGTCCCACTTGTTTTGTCATCTGTACCAGCAATCCTATGCTACAGGTCATATAATGTTTCAGGACATTCAGAAAATAACTTAATAGTCTCAAAATGCACCTTGCAATATATATCCCTTTTGAAACAGCTCAGAATAGTTTCTTTTGAGAGAGATGGGCCATATAAGAAAGCTGAAATATCCTCTTCATCTCCACTACACACAAATGTTAAAAATATGCTTTTCTCTCCCAGATTTCTTTACCAGAGAGATTCATACATACCTGGCACAAAGACTGTCTCGCCTGGTTTCTGTAAGATTTCCAGGGGTTTGAATTCAGGGGGCCAGGTGGGGAGTTGCGTCCTAGGATAGATGACATTGAACCAAGTGATAGCCTCATCCTGCTGGTTCCCTCCCTCTTCGCGCGTCACTTTGATCAGCTCTCTGGGAGTGCTGGTAGGGAAGAGGCACCAACGCTTATGTCCCTGGACTAAGGCATTCCACGCACTAGTTCCCAAGGGATCGATGTGAATTCCTGTTCCAGAACGAGGTGGGCCCATCACAAACCATCTGCATGGGGGGAAAAAAACCCACAATTCTTTAGTCATGGAGCAAGCAAGTAGCTACCTTCTCTTTTCTTCATATTAGACAGAAAATTACAGCTGTTAATTTCACATACAGTTAGAAATCAAGGTAGTTACAGTTCCTTCATTTACCTTCCTGAGATTGTTAGGGCCACACTACAGTAAAAAGACACAACATGGGTTTAACCTAAAAACCAACATGAATTAGGACATGAATGACTCTGGGACAAGAAAGCGAAGATAGCTTTTTATGTTTTATAGCTGTATTTTGTTTTAAACAGTTCTCCAATAAAATATATAGTGATTTCAAGGTTTATGAATGAGATTAAGTCACAACAGCCTGCGTTAGGATTCTTACTATGCAGGGGAATTCTCCTAATCCTATGTTCTTCTAAAATTCACTACTCATAAACGGATCCAGAACTGCAGAACAATAAGGAACAAACAAAAGGCAATACAAGTAAGGAACAGAGCAAAGTTATGCAACCCTCGCCTCCCTCTATGCCTTCTGTTCACTTACAACAGGCTTTTCATTCTAACATTTAACTAGATGGAGCTTATTCTCCAGTGACCATTCAGGATTTGGTGTGTGTATTCTCACTCCCCATTTGCAAGGTTTATTTCTCCCAGTGGAGAACTTTATCTACTGTATATGTTTAACAGCAGCAGCACGTTCAATTGCTTATTTCCCCTGTAACAGAATAGTAAGATCTACCATACCAGACAAAGCAGTGTAAGCGAGGTGACTTAGTCTCAGGCATCAAGAGGAAAAAAAAATGGCAATAATTGTTTAATGGGCAGCAGAGAAAATAAAGCACCAACAAGACCCCTCCATTGTGTGGCTGACAGGCAGGCGATACCCAGCAAGAGAAGTTCAAAGGTTCAGAAAATATCCGAAGTCAGCAAGCTCTTCATCTCCCTTTCCAATGCAGGTATAAATTAAGGTGGTTTCTGAGTGTCATTTGCTAGCACCAACTGTAGGACTGTAAGTTTGCTTATCAAGCTGAGCTCTTCCTACTTCACAAAGGAGCCATAAAAACATAAATAAGCAGGTGTTTGTCACTTCCATTGTTAATTTACTCTTTAGACTCATTATTAGCCTTGGAAAGCTAATTAAATGACAAGCATAACAGTTGAAGCTCTTACTAAGAAGTCAGAAGAAAATAAACACATAAAAATCTGTCTAGTAGACAGACACATTGTTCAATACTATTATTTACTAGCATCTTCCTCCAGGTGTTTAATTTACAATGAACGTAGCCCAGTATGCCACAAGACATCAAATTTACCGTTAAAAACTTCACAATTTGTAACTTCAATTTAAATGCCAAAAACCCAAACCCCAACCCCACCCCCAAACTCAAACAGCTGCTTCAGTAAACGGCTTCCCAAAATTACTGCCTTTGTTTTCAAGAGGAACAACTCCAGTAAAGATGCTCTGAACAGCACGAGTTCTTACTTTAAGATCTATACGCTCTCACACACCTCTCAATCCAGAGGTCAATCTGTACAGCTCATATCCTGATCGTATGATATGAAAGCACCACTTCCTGTTGGATTTTCAATTATGCTCTTAAACTACTGGATATTCCTTATCCATTTTTGTACCTAGATGAAACCCCTAATTCCAGGAGGCCTCAATATGCTCTCTTGCACCACTCATCTCTCAAAATGTGATAACAGCCTCAGACAAACCCACATTTTCCAGAACAAAGTACAAGAATTGTGAATACCAAGATCACAAGCAAGGAGCTCAGCATGTGGCTGTAGGTGGGGACGGTGTGGGGGAAAGAGACAGCAATATGTGAGTCACAACCAGATTATCTAGTTTACCTATAACTTGGATAAATGATTCCAAGCTCTATGAGTATATTCAGTTTCTACTAGAGACTACACCTGGTGTGCTTTTGCATTTGATCACAGCATTGTATGTTCTTCTTAGAAGTGAATTATAAAAAGGGTCTGTTACAATATTGTAAAAACACCTACTTCAGTAATCTTAAATAGAATTAGTTTTACGCTTCACTCCTGCGAAAGCACAACTGGACTACAGACACATGAGAGACTTCAGAGAAGAGTACCATTGTTCATTACTTGTTCTGTTTTATTTAAAAAGCCCTAAACAACTAAAAAAGCCACATCACATCCTCATGTCACTCAAAGGGCAAGGCATTCTCTGACAATTATAATGTCGCCGTAAAGACTTTAATTATTTGGAAGGGTTCAGCTTACGTTCGTACTGCTATGAAGCGTTATATTAACATAGGCAGAAATCACTTTTGTATCCAACAGCCCAAATACAAGGTTGTTGTGTTTGATTTCAGGAATGAAGTGTCATTTCAATCCTTTTCCAATCAGATGCAAAAAAAAGAGTTGAGAAGACTACATAGATGTGAAACATTGCTCTCTCTCAAAACCATCTGAAGAGAAGCTAAGAATTAGTCTTCACACTTCATACTAATCTAGCTTAAGATCTTTACCTTAAAAGGACTGCCCTATAATGAACAAAATTCCACGCTGTACATAAGCCACTGGTGGAAAACCCAGGAGCTAGTCTTGAGGTAATTAAAATCTGAAAGCCAGAAGGCACACATAGCAAGAAATTAACCTTTATAACTTTCAGTAACTACGCAATTTTTTTTTAAATCTAAAAAGTGAGATAAACTGACTTGTTAAACAAAAGGAAAAAACAGCCATAAACTTGTAGCAACACTGGTGGCAGAACCAGGAATTGTGATACACAAATCTGCCCTTCCCTCCCTCTGGGTTACAGATGTATGCTCATTTCAAAAGAGCAGATGTAAAGCTGTCATTTTGTTTTACATACAACAATCATACCTACTTGGGAATAGCGAATGAGATGGAAAATACCTACTTTTATCTTACTGTCACTGTACTATACCTGTAAGGTGGTCTTCGTTTCTCCCCTGCATACTGAAACAGATCATCAGTGAAGAATTTGGGTACTTTGTAGTCCTCCAGGAGTTTCCTGCGCTTGGGATGCTCTCCATAACTGCTGTCAAAGATGTAGAGCGGGCTGTCATCACGTGTGGTTTCCATATACTCTATGTAGTATTTCATCTTCATCTTCACAGAATAACCATCATTGTCCTCCCCACATTTGAACTTCTGGTTCCTATACTTGCGTTTCAGTCGTTCCAGAGTCCACTTCTCTTGGGCAGACCAGCCCACCTGGGCATTCAGCAAGACTACAGGCTTGTAGGGTTTTTCATAACGCTCAACAAATTCCTCCACTGTTAACTGGAGTGCATCCGCCCTCTCCACGTTATCCTGTGAAATCAAGAAAGGAATACGGAACAGATATTAGGACAGACTATCATCCTAGAACTGCGCTTTCTAAGTCAGTGTGGAGGAGCTTCATGCTCATACTTCGCTCCACACACCACGAGGGGATCGAGCTGCCTACGCGTTATTTTAAGCTCCCGAGGCCGCAGTCCTATTTTCCATGCCCCGCTCCTCGCACCCCTCCGTAACACCAGCAGGCTGAAGCCGTTTGGCACTCTAACACCCCAGGCGGAGAGGCCACCCCTGCCCTTTTGGCTGACACATCCCCTGCTGCGTTTCACTGCCCCCGGGACCCCGGGGAAGGCGCCTGGGAATTACGTGGGCGCTCCGGCACCGAGGGTGCCCATCCCACCCCGACGGGGCCCTGACCTCCCCGCACCCCTCGCCACGTGGAGGGAAGAAAAAACGCGGGGGCTGCTTGACCTCCCCCTCCCCGCCCTGACCCTTTCCCTCAGGGTCCCCATCCCGGTACCCCCGCCAGCTCTGAGGCGACCCCTTCCCCAACAAAAGGCGCTTTCCCCGT
>NW_009604170.1:0-44444 GCF_000690535.1 Cariama cristata
ACTGGCCCCAAAACTGACCCCTGGGGAACCCCACTTGCGACCGGTCGCCAACTGGATTTAGCTCCATTGACCACCACTCTCTGGACCCGGCCATCCAGCCAGTTTTTTAACCATCAAAGAATGTGAAAAATAATAATTATTTTATCATGGAGTTCAACTGTGAAATAGTATTTTCAACAGTACCTGATCTCTGGGAATTAAATAGGACATCTTCCTGTATACAGACTTAGGTATTTAGCCCTTAAATTGTGTAAATAAGGCTACTTAAATCACTTGAATCCTTTCTGCACCATCTCATTTGCAGCATTTGAAGATGAAACCCTAACCATCAGAATAAAATTTTACTACATGCACAGGAATAACTTTATTCTAGCCCAGTTGTTGCATTTTTAAACTGCTACAGATGATCAAGTTTCAATAAATAAAGCAATTACCAGGGCCATACTAAATCAGTTAATATAATTCATATACAAAACCCAATTAAATTTAAAAAATGCTATTACCTTAAACTTTCTGCAGTTTCCTGAACAAATTATATGCCATAGGTTTTAACAACATAAAATTTAGGTCTCTTGTAAAAACGCTGATAACAAAGGGTAAGTCTGTTCAGTTGCCCTTTTCAACAACAGCATACCCTAGTCAGTCAGCTCCCGTTTAGATCTCATTACTCTCGACAGGATGCTGGGTTTTGTAACACCTTCCAGAAACTACAGACCTCAGATGCTGAGATCTTAATCACTGCATCTAGTCCTGCCACTGCTCCATTAGAGTTACTAGATATCATTAACCTCTTGAGTGATCAACACCGCAATAGTTGCATTCACACAGTAGCAAGTACTTAAAAGCATCTTTTTTTTAAAAAAAAAAAAAAAGTAGATAATTTTGGCATTATAGTGTTTTCAATCACCACTAGGCTTTTGCACAATCAATTTAATACTGTTTACCTAAGCGATAGCCAAGACATTTCAAATAAAGGTTACTATTGTTGGTTTTATGTCACCTAAATGGTGAATTACAAATTCCATCCTAATAAAAATAACTGCTTTATACATGCATGCACACACATGCATCTGTATCCACACACACACTAAATGTGTCATGGGAAAACAGATGCACTTGGCATATCTGAAATCAATACTCGCTAAGGAATTACACAATTGCTTATTATATTGCAAAGAGCTCAACCCACTTAATGTAATATAACTCTCAAATATATACTCCAGTCTTTAACACATTATCATTCTTAGACCCTGGAGACTTCCATCTCACCACAGAAAATATGTAACCCAGAAGAAATAATGGGAATACTGATAGTACTTGGACAAAAAAAACCTCCTCCAGTCTGAGTACCCAGCTATATAACTAAGCCTATGTTTTGGTCATCATTAATATAGTATATACTTTCAGTAAAGAAGGTTAATCTCCCAAATTTTGGTGTGCTGTTACTTACAAGGAACTAATCAGACATCTTCGTATTTCCTGTCAACTCTCAATAACCAGCAAGTGAAAAGATCTTTCAGAAAATATTCGGTTAAAGTATGGTCCCACTGGTTATTCAATAAAGAGACAGAGAATGTGTATCACAAATTGTGCAAGACAAAGGAGGCTGACTTTCATACGAAACTAAGAAGCTAAAGTAGTCACGGGTGAAGTACTCTTGAGTACTTCCTCAGATAATATTTTTTTAAGATCACAATCTCTAGTACTTGCAACTCCAAAATTCCTTTCAAAGCCAATTAGAAATATAAAAACATGTGTGATCTTCCGTAAAAGTCTCACAAAATAAAGACCAAGCTGTGCTACATTTTCAGGGGCACAGCCCATAACTTTTGCCATATTTCTAGTTCCTGATCCACACTGCTCAGTCAGAAGATCCCATTTCAGTGTCACATTATGGAGTACATTTCTAGCATTGGTAAGCAGTATGTTTTCACTTTCCTTCTCAGAAATAACAGAGCCATTTTTTACAAGAATTTTAATTAATTAATTAAAAGTAGGAAAATCATCTGAAGCTTGGATGCTGACATAGAAAAAAATCATCTTGTATGGCTCTTTAGTCTGGCAGAGTTATAAGCAAAAGAAAACTATATTGTAATGGGAAGCATTAGGCAACCGATAACGACAGAAACTGCTGCCAGTTCTTCTCATAACAGTAATGATAATATCAATTTAGGAAGAAAGAGCCTCCCACCGCCCCTCAGCTTTGCCCCTCTCTTTTGAAGGGATTTTATTCACTGCATGGTAAAATTAATCCACTGAAAGTAATAATGCTAGCTGGTGGCATTTCTCCTTTGATGAATATAAACCACTTGAAGATATAAATAGGATTTTAAAAGGACAATGACACTTGGCAGATATTTCCTGCAGCTGTATACAGGTAGAAATTTTCATTTTACCACTAAGAAAGAAAATATTGAACATTTTGAAATCTAGTGACTTATCAGTAATATATCCTCAGAAATGAAACAAAGATACTAACACGGATTGAACAGAAAAGCTGATCATCTCAGTGACTAGCTATGTGTTGAAAAAAAATACTTGTCTGAATTTCAGACAGCTGAAAAATTACAAAATTTAAATAATTGATATAAATGCTCCATTTAAAATAACAAAAATTGTATAAAAATTAGGAGTCTTACTAAAATTGAAAAAGAATAATAAAATCAACTACAGAATAAAGTAATAAAATAAAAAGCATAGAAATCAGACTTGATTCTGATTAAATAGCTGATGGTTCAGAAAATGTCAGAAAACCTGCTGTGCAAATGAGGGAGGGAGTAGGAAAGACTCAACAATTCCACCAATTCACTATGTGATTTTTAAAAAACAGGTGAATTAAAAGCAAAAAACCATCCTACTAAAGGGTATAAAAAAGTCAACATTTTTTCTAACAGATATGGTATAATCCAATGCCATGCCTGAGCTGCTTGCAGTGCTAAATATTAGGAGGGCAGCTTGGAAAAATGGGCAGTCACCATCAAAACTGCACAGATGAACAGTATTCCAGCTTTACCCACCAAACAATGAAAATAGATCAAGGGATTTTAGTATTCCTGGTGAAAAAATAGGGGAGAGGTGAGTAAGCCCAGACTTGACATAGAAATTATGCCTGGAGAAAGAAAGAGAAAGAGACAGATGAAGTTATACAGTTGCTGCCTGCTGCTCAACCCACTTCAATGCCTATGTCATCCTGTTTCTGAAGGAACAGAAATCAGAAATTACTGGATATAGCTCTTCAGTCTGTGCTAGGTTAGAAACCACATTAGATTATCATAATGACCTCTGTAATTGAAAATAGGTCCAATAAATATCTGATCTGAGCACCTCATTCAAACACCTTTGAAAATCCAATCCACTGTTAATGTTCAATGGCATTTAAAATAGTAGTAATAGTTCGGTGAATAATCGGAAAATTAATGATACTTACGGACACAAACAGGAGTTTGTCCAGACCACTTGTGGTCCTGTAGGCAAATTCTGACAGATGTACCAACAAGTCGAAAGCCAGGATTACACTGGTAGACTACAGTATCACGATAACTGAAACCATCTCCACTAATATGACCGTTTACAATCGGGTCCGGAGAACCACAGTGACCAGCTACAATAAAAGAACAACCCATCAGAAACATAATATTCTTACAGACCTTGCCAACACTTAGAGTACTGATAGGAAAACAAATTTTCATTCTTGCTTTCCATAAACAATATATTAGAGTCAAATACTGCACTGTAAAGAACAAGTTCTGAGGCACAAAAACTACAGGTGCTATTTGTTCTACTTTTTCAGGATGAAGTGATACTCAAATAGTTTTCATTTCATATGTACAGTTTCTGCAGATTCTGTTGCAGAAATCACAAATTTGTCAGAAGAATGTCTGGAAAATGTAAATTTCAAATGTCTGAAATCACAAAAGATCCAGTTGAATTGCTAGAAAACTGACAACTTTAGCACGGATATTTTTTTCTCCTGTGCTGTAGTAAGGTTACCTTTTTCCTCAGAGAAGTATGAAATAAAAGATCTTTAACTCTCAAACCCATACTACTCTTTCATCACAGAGTTCTGATTCTTTTACTAATGATTTGCTTTGGACTTTGTACGTACATCTCTACTAAGAAATTGAACATGGTTGGGACCATTCTCTGGCAGAAGCCAAGCAGTACAGAGCAGTCTACATCCGTAAAATTAAAATCTCTTGCCCTCCAAACCAGCACTGCTGGTAGCAAGCCGCCTACCAGGATCAGTACTAGTTTAAGCTAACTTGACCTGTCTTGGAAATTGTCTTGGACAATCTTAGCCAAGAACATGTCCAGGCGTAGTTCTCATGATTTAACAAGATTGAGGATCAAGATTCAGGCTCGTGTCCTGGTGTTGTTATTTTATTAGAACAAACATAGCCCTTGTTAACATACATATCCAATAACTAACTGATTTCTTACTAGCAGGTCTTCAGACAGTAGACAGATTGACTGTAAGTAAATTAAAAAAAACCCCTCATTTTTAAAGAAGTAAATAAAACATAAATAATTTCTGTGGGATCAGTCAGTCTGTTGCTTTCAAGAGAAGAAACAGTGAGTTATTTCAGATATGAATATATGTCCCACTTAGCTACACTAGCTCCTTTACAATGCCATTTAGGCCCTTCTTTATCTATTCATTAGAATTTTTCTCCAGTCTAGTTTAAAGCCTGCTACATAGAAAGCAGATTTCCACAGAGACTTTTTGGGAAAAAAAAAAAAAATTTCTACAGCTAAGAATATCTTGTTATGTTTAAATGTTCCCTAACATTCAGCTCCAGTTTCTACAATTAAGTTAATGTTTATTTATTAATAGCTTTTAGTAATGAATCATAAAAAGTGTTTTTATTGTGTTTACTCTTTCCAAATAATAATCACCTTTATGTTCTCTTCAGCTGATTCTTAGCTAAACTGACGATTTAATGCCTTTTCTGTGCTTATAAATTCATATTTATGTCAAAATTTTAATAAACTCTTCTTTATATTGCTTTCCAATTTGGTCAGTACACTTTGAAATAGCCATCTTTCCCAGATGGATGAAGGCATGGAAAGGAAGGAATGTTTACCAGGACTCTTTCCTCCTTAGTTATATCCGCTGCTGACGGATATAACACCACAGCACGCGTCACTCCAGGGTAATAGCACTCTCAGCACTAAGGAAGCCAAGTAACAATTTTATTGTCTCTAGATTCTTCATTCTGATTGAAAACAGAATTGCTGAGCAGAAAACTATTTCTCTTCCCCGACTGAAGAGGAGAAAGAAGTTAATTTTTTTGCTCACACTGATTAATTACAACTGGCAATACTTTCATCTGAAACTATGCTAAGTCCCCATTTGGGGATGTGAGGACAGGGACCTGAGGCTCACGACGGCTGCTGAAACGGGGGTGTGTGTGATGTTCTGATTTACATAGGCTGTATCCATCAACAGCAGGCTTGTTTGTGACTTAGCTTCTTTGGGATCGAATCTCCTTTCTAATAAAGCCCCTTTAATACTGCTAGACATTGTATTTCATTCACACTTAATGGCTCTTCTAAAACACTAGGAGGGTAAAACACATGCCACTTGATTACTTTTTTCATACATATAGGATTATTATAATAATCTTAATTGTAGGATTGCCGATGTCTTTAAGGAGACATTGTGATGTCGTTATGTAAATTCACGGAAGATAAAGTATGACAGTACGCTTTTCACATTCAACTTCTTATAAAGCTACTCTTCCCCTGACAGGGAGTACGGCAACAAAGAACAACAAGGACACTGAAAGCGTATTTTTCTCCTTGAAATGTCTCATGGAATAATTTACCTTATTGTTCTCAGTCCCAATTAGTAACATGACCCCCCTTACCATTCTCTCTCCTCCGGCTTCGCTCAGCCTCTCCTTGTCTATCACATACTCCAGTCCCTAGCCCCTTAATGGGCCCTTCCCCCAGACTTGCTTCGCTTTCCAGTATGTCCCTTCCATGGTGGAGGACACAAAAACTACAGAGAGTTTTCCACGTAAGTGCTGAAAAGGAAATGATAACCGTGACCCACTGGCTACATTGCTGCTCATACAGTCCAGTCTGTGATCTTCACTGCAAGGCCACAGCTTTAACTCTTGTTCAGTCTCTCCACTGGGTCACCTGGGTTGCTTTCGGTGAAGTTTCTTTCCACCCACTCAGTTCCAAGCCGGTACTCATGAATGACATTATTCTAGGAAAAGCGTAGGATTCTGTACTTGTCTTTGTTGAACTTTATGAGCTTTCTGTCAGCCCATTCCTCCAGACTGTCAAGGCCCCTCTCTCTAGCAGTACTGCAATCCAGCACGTCAGCTGCTCTCCCATCATTTGGTGTCATCCTCAAACTTGCTGGGGCTGCACCCCAACCTGTTACCCAAATCCCTGACAGAGGCTGGAGAGTATCGGTCTCAGTATTAACCCTCAGTATCCACTGGCTACTAGGCATACTCTGCATCATGAAACACCACCCTTGGAGTTTGTTGGTTCAATTGGTTTTCCACCCATCCAGTCGCGGTCTTCTCCATTTGGCTACAAGGGTACTACGGGAGACTGTTTCAAAAGTTTTGCTACAACACAAAGTGAAGGAAAGCTACTGCTGAAATCTACTGAAATCTACATCCGATGAGACGGTCATCAGAAAAGACAGTAAGATTATTAAGGTTTGCTTTTGATTGTTCCATCCTGTCTGTTCCCCAATTATTTTCTTGTTTTCCCTATGCCTGGTAATACTTGCTCTTTAATTTTTCCCAGGGACTGAGGTGAAATAAAATGGAATACATTTGATTTTTAAAAATTTTTCTATACCTAAATTGTGAAGAATTGAAAAGTAGTTACTGCACTGAAGCCAAACACAGGGAACCACAGGAAATTTCAAGAAAGATAGCTGAGATGTGCCAACTGGCATAATGCAAAATACAAACTATTAAATGGGGATTTAACAACTTGCTGGACTTACTATGTGAATCATTTCATTTACAGATCAATCTGGCTAGTGGATTTCATGATTTTTCTGGGAATTTAAATGAAATATTCCAAAAACTCAAGAACTGAAAGAGTACTGCAATAACACATAATATGTGTAATTTTCCCATCAAGTAAAAATAGACTAAATGAAAATTAAGGAGGCTGCTAGTGGATTTTTTAATAAAATATGCTCTCAACCATTAAGGACATTGTTCACATGGTTCAAGGTCGATTCAGTAGTTTTTTTCTAAACCATCTGGAAAGCAAGATACAAATAATTCTGTTTTATTTTAATAAGAATTTGAAATATAAGCCAATATCGCAAATACCATACTGCAATTTACCTATGTTATCAATTACAAGATCAGATATTTTTACACAAGCATAGTCAGCAACAGTGTTTTTTCACACTGATAAATGTAGAGAAATATATATATTACAGAATCACATAAGATATTGAATTCTTTTTTTTTTTTGAAAAAAATTATGCTAAAAATCATGAAAATGGAATGGAGTAGATTATACTTAAGTTTAGATTTCAAAGTATGTCCTTGACTTGTTTATGTATAGTTTTGCACCTGAAAGTCAGAAAATGTCAGGAAGAAGTATCTGTTCAGGAAAAACTTTAGTCCATGATTAAAAGCCACCAGTACTAGAGATGGAGTTCAGCAAACTCTGAAATGCTTCCAATTTGATCTACACTCTACATGTATGTATGGGCACTCACACACACAAAGCATGCACACAAACACTCATGTTTTCTGACTTATAGGTGCAATTATTCTTGGAAGGAAAAAAGGCGAAGAGATACGAAATATCAGTAGTGTGAGTAATTGAGTGAAACTGAAAAAAATCTTCCCTAATGATTCATATTTATCCTTGTATAACTAAGAAGAAAATCATATAAGACTAACTACCTGAAGATTTAGGTCTTATTTTTAGCCTTGGACTCATTAACTACAGTCGTCGGTTTTAGCTTTCTTTTGAGACAAATAATAAGGATTTGACAAACCCTTTCCTGAGATACAGAAATTAGTGTACTCAGCTGGGCTGGTATCATGAATTGATTCTACACAGAGCAGTGGGTAACATAAAGTGACACCTATTTTCATCTATAGCTGTTTCGATTTACATTCATGCAGGTACAGTGTAGGTACAAAGCATCTCTGACTCATTATCATTCCTTTGAAATGGAAAGGCTCATTCAGAGCTCCCTGGGTGCTTACCTCCTGATTTTCACAGGCTTCAGGTAAGTCCTAAAGGCACCTCTGAAATAAATTTGGTGCATGTTGTCCTTGAAATTTAGGAATACACAACTGGCAGCATTCACATCATCTAGCTTTAAAATTTAAGAATTTACCTTTCCTGAATTACTCTCTCGAGGAGCCTGCATAGTTCCATTGACCTTGTTGGGAACTTTGGATCTTAGATTGTACTCTAAATTGCATCTAAATTAGGTGTCTAAAGTACGTGGTGTGAATATCTCTTGTGTGAGAGACTGTAGAGAGGCAGGAAGAGGTTTAGTAGCAGAATTACAACCTTCTGCAGCATGCATGTGATAACTCCAATTTAGACTTTCACACTCAGAGCTGTGCAGTGTTTTGAGCACTATAGAGCTTGTCTGATTTTGAAATAGCAAAGACTAAACAGCAATTCACAACTTTCCATCTCTAAATGTGATTTTTTTGGTCTAGTGAGGTAGATCCATGCATTTAACAGTTCTAAGCATAGGGCTGAATTCAGCAATGCAATCAACCAAATAGAAACCAAAGTCCATCAAATTTTTTAGAAAAACAATTGGGAAGTATCATAACACAAGCATTGCTCTTACTGCAATAATAGTTCCTGCAGGAGCTCATGTGTTCATTACAAGTGGGAACAGATCTGTAGAAATCATTTAAAATGCAGTCAGGTGAAAAAAAAAATAAGGTAATAGTAACAGATACCAATTTCAATGCGGATTAGTAAAAACCTGAAACAGACAAAACCCAACAGCAAATCACTCCTGGAGAAGAAAAGGATAAATTCATATAAATGAAATTTGAACTGTATATAGAGACAGTTTTTCCTAACTATGAGATCTACTAAACTTATTAGCTGTTTCCCAAAGACTTAAAAGCTTCACTGTGTGTAGTTTTTAAATCGACTTTGGGAACAAACTGGTATTGTTCAATATGTAAGTCCTGTACGCATCAGCTCTTCTCCATCTCTACACCATTTGAATGTAAATTTATGGTCAACACAGATAGTTAATCTTCTGGGGTGTTCAGTGGTAAAATGTATTTCTCAGTAGTCAGAATAGAAGAAAAAAAATATTTTCCAGCCTTCCATGGGCAAGAGTTATTTCTAATACAAACAGAATTCACTGAGATTTGTGTATTATTTCCTTTGTATATGTTGGTAGCCAACTTACCCTGTGTGTATAGCCTTTCAAAAAAGAGAAGCAGTACACAAGTACTAAATATTATTATTATTGATCAGATGATGAAGTGGTTCTTCAGGTTAGTTAAAATGAACGAGTGCTAACACGTATCTTTACGCTTGAAATTATTAAATGTAGGTGTCTGGCATTGAATGGTATAACATACTATAAAAACCTGAGGGGTAATAGCTCTTTTTTTACAATATAGCTTGCATGTTTGCAACAGAAGAAAGGGTTGAGGAAAATACTCCTACACATGCAAATTTGGAGCTGTTGGATCTTCACAGTTGCAGTTCCAACATCTTTTAAATGTCAGTCAGCCTCAGTCCAGGGATAACCTGCCACCAGTAGGAAGCTGATGTATCTTCACATACAAACCTTTTATATAGTTCCACTGTGGAACCAATGAACTTATGTATGTGAAAAAGTAACGCTGAGCATAGCATTCCCCTAACCAGCACCTCAGTGGAATTCTTTTTCCTAGGTAAAAAAAGATTTATTTTTCTCCTTTACTGCTCTAAATACCAAAAGCAGTAGTAATTAAAGCATACTCCATTTATGCCATTATTTCCTACACCAAAATCACATCATTCATAATACAGCATATTTTAAATTGAAAAATAAATTGTATGGAATTGAAAATACATCAAGTCAGAGAAGTGTTTTTCCTTTTCACAAAATTTGCCAGAAACAACTAGATCTTTCTGGGAACTCACTACAAATGGCTAGGAGCTGCCATTTAAAAGCTCTATGAGACAATGGTCACTACTTCTGACCACTCCGTATCTTGAGATGACATACGGTAAAACTGTACTCACAAAAATTGTAGTACAAACATTACTGTTGCAAAACGAAGGAATCAATCAGGAATACATGATCAAAGGTTATAAACTCTTAATTCAGATCTGAATTACATGATCTTATGCTTGAAGCACTGGAACAGGTTGCCCAGAGAGGTGGTGGAAGCCCCATCGCTGGAGACATTCAAGGTCAGGCTGGATGGGGCTCTGAGCAACCTTATCTAGTTGGAGATGCCCCTGCTCACCGCAGGGGGGTTGGGCTAGATGACCTCTAAAGGTCCCTTCCAGCCCAAATGATTCTATGATCCTATTCCATGATTCTATGCTACTTTTTCTTCTGAAAAGAATCTGTCTTCGTTTTCCTTGCTGCTGCAACCTAGTATCTGAATTGAAAGAAAAGGCAATCAACACAGCAAGTAGGACACAAAGACTGAGATTTTATCCCTGTCTCTGAGAAGACTCCCACATTTCTGTATTTCACCTATACCTCATCAAATTGTTTGTTCTATACCGATGTAGAACAGAGTTAATATGTAGCTGATAACTCCACCTTCTTTTTCATCAAGGTTAGACTAGTGTGCTTTTGTCTGTTAGTGCATTACTGTCTTGCTGCTTGCAACCTGTTTCCAAATATTTTCTCTAAAAGTATTTTCAGGCATTAAAGACCTTCAGAAATGCAGGATGTTGTCACTTATACTCTGTTAAAAATCATGTTTATCTAATGATACTTGCTATTCTTTTTTCTTAATAACCTGCTAAGATGAAATTTATGATACTTGAAAATTGTTTTTTTGAAGACATGATTGAGTTGGTATGTGGTCCCATCACACCTGGTTATTGTGATGCAGATGTTCTTCTTTTCTTTTAATAGAATATTCTACCAGAGGAATGTTGCTGTGTTTTAAAATGCAGCTCTCATTTTCTATGTTTTGCTCAGGGGAAGTGTAGTAATTTTTTTCAGTTTTGCACCTTGGTGGGAGCATGAACTCGAATCTCAGTAACTGCAAATACCCTTTATGACTACTATGAAGAAACTTTGCTTAGAAATTCAAGGCAAAATAGCCTAGACTACCTAGTTATCACTTATAAGGTAATGAGCACCAGGAACCCAATACGCCAAAGATCATATGTGTGTCGATCTGAACACAGAAAGACAGTGACGCTATTGCCATTGAGAAAGTTAAGAATGGCTTCAGGTGTCTAAGGATGCTCAGCAACCTTTTGTTATCAGTTCTTTAGGTATATGTAAAACTTCTTTCTCACAGATCTATATTGACCCTGACTTACTGTAAATGTTGATATCAGGTTTATTTTGATTTGGTTCACAGAATGACATTAGGGATTCTTCAGTGAACATTGAAGAAGTGATGCTTAGAAAAAGGGTTTTTTTCAGTTTTGATTTGAATTCATTTCTTCAAATAGGACAAAAGTATGTTGCTCTTCATGACATACTGCAAAACATATCTATCCACATTCTTTTAACGGGTTGCTTTGAAGATACCAAGGTCAGAGGAAGATAACTGGCATTTTATTTTTCACATGCAAAATTGTCACGTTAATATACTTCTAAAAAACTTGACGTTTCTACAGATTGGGAGGACAATTTTATAATTTAGAGGATTTTATAATTTAGAAATGAATCAGCATAATTTACTTAAAAGCTTTAAGTCAAATGTTACTGTTAGACATGTATATAATTAGTCAAACATTGCTCTAGCCTACCTGAAAATTTTACAAGAACTGAGTTCTGGATAGAGAATAATTTCTGACAATTCATGTTACAGCTACTACCATTTCCTTATAAAACAATGCTTTTACTGTTTCATTGCTGCAAAAAATAGGAATATGGATTATTCTGGATAATGATATCTTAGTTACTCTAGTTGTGTTCGGCTAAAAGGATGCAGCTACGCAGCAGAGAAGAAAGCTGCTTCTTAAGTAAGGTTGAACTCTGGAGAAGAAAGAAGAGATTCCTCCTTGCCTGAGTACATTCATCTGCGAGGCAGGAAAAAAATCTGCAAAATGATGGTAGACAAAGGAAACAAAAGATTCCAGAAATAAATATACCATCCACAACCAAGAATACACCCACTGCTGAGCCTCAAAGGTGACCGAAAGAGAAAACAGTTTTTTATGTCAGTGTTAGGAGTGCAAACCAACATGACTGGAGCTGAAGAATGAAAGAGTTGGGGTGAAAACTTAAGGTCCAAACTACATACATCTCAGGGTTTGGAAGGGTGTTCGTTTTGCTTTACTTTGGGCTGTCTCTTGTCTATTTGACTGAATGCTCAATATGCTGAAAGCTCATTTGTATTTGGAAAGCATCAGGAATACTCCTGAACTGAAGCTCATCTTCCAGCTTAGTTTCATCACACATCCCATGACCGTTCCATAAAGCAAATCAGAGTACCGTAAATGTGGGCAATCGAGTCAAATATTCCTCCTGGTCTGAAAAGTATTCCAACAACATCTAATACAATTTAATTTCTAATAAAAAGTTATATGCTAGCAGACTAGTATAAAATCATATGCAGTATACAATATTTCTGTATTTAAGATATCTTTATTTTTCATTGATTTAAAAATGTTGTTGCTTGATAAGAGCTGAATTCCAGTACTTGATACTCTGTTTGCTTAAAAAAAAACAAAACAAAGCAAAAATCAGAAATTTTTATTTTTTTTTTTTACCTAGGCATTGGGTTTCAGTACCACTCCAGAGACCGTTTGCCAAGCATTCTCTCACGTGAGAACCAACTAACGTGTATCCTGCGTTACAGGTGAATATTGCAGTAGCTCCATACACTGTTAAGGTTCCAATCTTATTTCCATTTGGTGGAGATGGAAGACCACCACAGGAGATAACTAGGAAAAAACCCAAACAATAGAACAAACTGAAATATGAAAATACTTTTCATAATATCTTAGACTGGAAGACAATATACCACCTCACATTTTCTTAAACAGTAAATGTAATAGGAATAAATATAAAGGTTGTATTCCACAGTAAGGGTTTGATTTGGCAAGACATGTTCTACATCAGAAAATTCATTAGGATATCTTTGCATCTTGACAGCACCTTAAACAAGATCTGTATTTCTGGTTCTGAAACAAGGGAATTACATGAATGTCTGGGAATGTTGCAGTTATATTCCATGTGTACATATACCTGGCTACTCCTCAAATACGCTTTCCCCAGCCATTTTAAGTACTATGTCTATTTAAAGATACTATCTTTTTAAAAAATGTAGTACTCTGAATTGTTATGAACTGTCTTTTTTCTTATTCCCCACTACTATTCATAATCATATAACGTATATGGTAGTCTACTTGCTAAAAATAGAAATCTGTTTATTCTAAGGCTAGACTTGACCTGTTATCACAGAAACCTTCTGTGGCATCAGCTGCAACCCACAGCTATTACAGGCACCACATGAAAAATCACCTCTTAAGAATGTATCAAACTCTAATTTAATTAAAACCGTTCTGTCGTGCCTTTTGTTTCTAGAAAAATATATATCAATAATATTGTAATTTAAGATGCAGACCAACGCCTTGAAGAGCTTCAATTGTATTTTATTATATGTTAGCATAAATCATGGGTTTACTTTCAAAAGCACGTTAATCACAACTATACTTCCTATCTGAAACATTGAGGCCATATTCTTCTGTATTTTAAAAGGCTCACTATAGGAAAAAACATGGAATTGGGTAAAAGTTGGATAAAATCAAGTACCTACCACTGTGCAGTTAACTCAGTCACAATCAGAATATATGTGATCAAAGTTTCTTATGCGCATAAGGTTTCCAGAGGGGGATAAGACTCCTTTTGACTACAATCAAGCCACATTAATGGAATTTGTGGAGTAGCCTGACTTTTTAACTTGTAATGTTAATGCTGAATAATAATTACACTAATGCATATGTAAAAAAAATCTAATTATTTTCCTAAAATGCAATAGAATTAATTGTTCTAAACATACTAAAATTGCTTTATTATTTTTAATTACAGCAATTCTAGTTAAAAATAACTAAACTACATGAATAATGAGCCACCTTATGATTTCTTAGGCAGCTGCTCAGCATATTCTTAAACAAATAAAACAAATTTACTATTTAGGTTTCTCTTAATCCAGAACCCCCTTAATTTGATGTTTCATAATTCCTTTAGAGATACCATTCACAAGTAGGTATTGATAAATATGATCTAAATGCCTCATCATCAGTGTTTCAATTAGCTTTCCTGCTGCTTCAGAAATACAGCTAGAATCTATATTTATATAACCTATCCTTATCATGTGAATGACAGACAGAAAGTAAACAGTAGACTCCTCCAAATACTCTACAGTGTATTTCTGGATCTTAATGATCTATATCCAACGGAAATATTACTGAACATCTCTTGGGGGATGAAGTTTGCCATAATCAAATACTAATCAGTCCTCTATGAGAGGGCAAAATAATATACCTGTCTTATAAATGAACTAATGTATCTTCAATCAGCAACTCCTTGGGTTTCTGTATCTACCTAATACTTTGCTTTTGGTTAACTGCATCCTCTGTGGGTCACCCCATTTTCTACTTACATAAAAATTCTGTAATTGTAGAGGTCAAGAACTAGCTTTTCAAAGACTTCTCAGCAGCTGAACAGTAGCTGCATATTAGGCAGCAAATACAAAACTAGTTTTTTTAGTGCGTATGCACAAAAGGAAAGGGGGTCAGTTGCAGTTAATAGAATAAAAAACTCATTAGTTTTAAATTTGACAAGAAAATTTACATAGCTATTACCGGTTTATAAGAGATAAGAAGGTAAGAAGAGTCATCTTCTTTTTCCAACTGAATATTTTCAAAAGGAAATTTTCCCAAAACAGAACTAATGGAATAAAACAGAGCCAACAGAATCCATAACCCAGCATCATTTAGATAAGATCGAATCTACTGCTTTCATGTATGTAGCGTATTGATTGCTGTTACAGGCAGCTCTCTCAGCCTTGTTCTAAAAACATCTTAAATAATTTTTTTCTTTTCTAGAAAATAAATATTGTTTTATATTATTTTTAGTTAAATGATGTACATCCTTTATTCTCTTTTCTGTGTTCTCCTTTTCCCATACTAGCCTCATTCTCCAATACTGCCTCTGTAAATTCCATGCCTTAGGTCTGTAGCTGCGCACTTACCGGTATCGGTGAGAGACTGCGTCAATTTATACTTGAATCACCGTTGGGAGTGATTCACTACCATCTGAGATGACTTTGGGTGTTCTGTCTAGCCTCCAGCCACTGTTGAAGAAAGTTGAGAATCTCTCCCGAGTTCTCTTTAGTATCTACCAGCTTAGATATTGTAATTTGCCTCATATGGCATTAGGAATTTGTATTTAGGCAAATTAATTCTGTCTTCTGTTTATCACAATATGTACATCATACTGAAGGTTTTGCTCAACCATTTATTTAGAACATGAAAAGCTATCTGTTGTTTATGCTTTTTCTGTTATCACGATCATAGAATCATACGAAATACTTTTGGTACCATTTATCATAAGGTATTATTGACATGTCTGCAGACTTTAACAGAGTTTGACAGAACAGAATGATTCTATTCTCTTTTCTTAAAAAATACCAGAAGGTATAATTTAGTAAGCTGTTCACCTAACCCCAAGAATTCTTTCCTACAGTGCTGCCATAAAAATTCTCTTATTGATTCAGCTTGTTTCAGAATAGTCATTCTCAAATATCTTCCAAAATTAGAAACTTCAATGAATTAAAAAAACCAACAACAACAACAAAAAACCACTCTCTAAAAAGAAAATGAAGCATTTCTTTCAGGATGAAATACTGAATTTGAATATCTCACTGAAATTATATGCTACTCTGAAAAATTGAATGCCTAAATTTTATTTTCAGTTCTGCTCAGTATGCTAGGCCTGTCAGCTGGCCATTTTCCTTCAGATGCTGGGATCTTCTATCCTGCCCTGACATTGAAAGAAAGCCTGTAAGTACTACCATAATTATGAAAAGTTTCTGCTTTAAGGGTAGCAGAACTAGCTGATGTGTCAAATATCCTCTCCAACCAAAGCAAATAACACACTGGAAAAAAAGAAATGAAGTTTTGGGGGGATTCATTAAGATTTTGATACTAAAACCTTTGACAACTGTATGATCCCACTGAGAATGTCAAGTTTCTTTGAATCTTCATGTTCAAACTCAGGGCTGATGTAATTTATGATACTTTTGTATAAAGACATTATAAAAGCTCATATGTATGTTTCTACAACAGTACAGTTTTCATGCTTTACCCAAAACATCAAAGCATTCTAATCTAACTCTAATCTGGAGTCTTCTGAAGAAGTAACATTGTCTCCTAGTATTCTTTAAATACTTATGCACTATTTAGTTGAATAAATCCATAGTCAGACCGATCATCATCCAGATTGATCTTCTAATGTTACTTCATTGACTCTTGTATGAAATATTTTGTACTTTACACATGAAGAGTTTGAATCAATTTATTTCAACAAGTTAATGAAAATTTCATTGCTTACTTATAGAAGATTGATAGCAAAACTTTTTTTTTTTAAAAAAGTAACTTATTTATAAAATAAAATATATGTATTAAAAAGGATAGGATATTCTGTAAACAAGTATATTCCTTACCCTTACAACTTGGTCTTTCATTGTCTACACTCCAAGTTCCATTGGTCCTGCACTGTATGAGTCTTCGACCCAATAAATAATATCCAGGACTGCAGCTGAGCATGACTTGAGCTCCATACTCGTTCAGTGACCCAGAAATCAGTCTCCAGACAACATGTTCTGAGAGCAGAGTCTCTATGCTGGGGCAAGTTACAGCTGCGAAGACAGGACACTTAAATATTAGCACTCTACCTCTTAAGTTTTTTCATGGATAGATGTCTTGCCTTAATGGCAGAAGTTTTGCAATGTAAAATTGAGCATCCCACAAGCATTTCTGAAATACAAGTTCCAGGAAAAATAATGAACGTCATACAGCGAGTATTACAAACTGAGCAGGAGTTTGTAGTACATTTTCACTTAGTGAGATACAGTGGAACAATGACACACAGTTATGCTCTCCAATGCAATTTATTTAAGAATTTCAGAGACAAAACACTTGACAGACTACAGCAGATGTAAAAGGGAAAGCAAAAAATGCTTGGTAATTTTTGCAAAAGCTCAAGTGATGCTTTATTTTTCTACCCATGATAATCACTTTAGAAAAGCTCTAACAAGTTCTTAGAACTGGCTGCTATAAAAGCTGTTAACACACATTCAAATACTATTTACTATAAAATGGCATACTGTGGGTATTCAGGAAAATTCTTACATTCTAGTTTAGAACACTTGACATTGAGAGAGATTTTCAGAGTGATTTCAGTTCTGTTGCTTTTAGTATTTCTGATTTCGTAAGAGAATGCAGTTACTGCCAGTAGACAAGAACTGTAGTTTATGTTCTCCATAAGGCTTAATACAGCTACCAACCATACATAGCATTTTAAAATATTTTTCAGTTTCAATTTGATGCTGTGCAATTCAAGACAAAGTACACAGAATATTTACCATATTTAGGATATTGACATGAATTCTATCTTAATGTGCCTATGTCTCTGTAAAGATTAGATCAGTTTTATGAAAATATTTATGATTACTTTATTTGAAAATAGCTGTATTTGGTATCTTACACCATGCTGTTCAGAACTTCCCTGCTACAGAAAAAGTCTGAATGAATTAGTGACTGTTTATATCCCAAAGAACACGTTAGAAAAAATGACTACCCCAGCAACACTTGAGAAAAGCCGTACTTTCCAAGGAAAACCAAACCAACAAAAAGACATGTAACAGAAATTAGTTTTTCTTCTTTTGTTTTTCTTATATGTTGCTAAAAAAAAGGTGATAAATTTTATAAATATTTGGTATACTTCGGAATCATTACCTCTCATCTTTTGTATGATATACTCCAGTCACCACACTGTTTAGTGTAAAACAAAAGCATTCGGAGGAAGTGTGTAAAAACCCCAAAATATACTGACGAAATAAAAGGAAGAGTCTGATTCTTATTTATGCTATAATAAATTTACACCATTCTACCAGGGAAAGGACTAATAAAGATGACAAAAAATAATTACATATTCTGTAGACTTTACACTATTTGAGAGGTATAAAGTTATTTTATCATGAGTATGAATGTGTGATGAAAGAGATTAGTCCAGGCAATCACTGAAATACAGGGAAAATGATAGAAGAAAAATTTCTGTAAAAATTTAGATTTCCACCAGTTTTCAGAATACCTTTGATAAGGCTAGACTTATACATCTACCTCTTCCAATAGTTATCTTACCCATGGTAAACTCCAGCATCTAGGAAACACAGAGCTGGTATCACAGCATATCTGTGAAGATGTGTAAGAATTTATGAAGGGATCATCTGAAAACTTTCAAATGACAGATTATAAGGTTACATTGAGTTGAAATTGTAGAATATTTTCTTAGGTTTTTTTCTGTATATCTTAGGAAGGATTGTCAGCGTACAATCACTTTGACACTTAGATCTTCACTTTGGTCTTTATAACAATATTCTGACTAGTTATGAACAGTTTAAACTGTCCCTCCAGGTTAAAGGAGAACTTCCTACTTCCTAATTTAATTTAATTTGATACTGATACTTAAACTGTTTCATAGCTACTCGAAGATTATCATTAACCAAGAAACAGTTCTTTCTTATTTGTTGTTAAATACAATAAGCATATTAAAGCACCTGACTAAACACCTTGGAGTGAAAATTATATAGGTCTGTCAGAAGACAAAAAATATTCCAAATAGGTACTTAATACCCCTCAAATTTAACATTTTTATCACTTCTCCTTTCAAGCAATAGTTTTATTGGTTCTTTCAAAGATGAAAGCAAGCTTCTTATTTAGTCTAACAGTAAAAATTTGTCTTAACCGTAGGGGATATCTTAAGACCCTTGGAGATAAGAGGCTCAGCTATTCCAGAATATGTAATAAGTCACACAAATGTTTCCTCTCCATACTGAGGTTAATATGCAATTTATTCTTTCTTTAGCTAAATACACTTAGAAACTTGTTGCAAGCACACTTTACAAACAAGTATTAGATTCTGATATATGATTGTACAATTGCTAATTGAAGACGTTACAGAGTAGAGAATACACTTCTAGACTGTGTTGATGTAACCAACAATGTAAATCAATCAATCAAATGTAAGACTGTTGCTTGAAAAATTTTAATGTTACAGGGACTGATTTTGATTTATTATTTTCCCCATCCTTCAAGAACAAAACCCCACTATTAACAGATGCTTGATTTTGTGCACATGGTTTATGAATGAGTGCATAAATTTGCCTCTCATGGTCTCTCTCTTGCAAATTATGGGCTGGGCACTATGTAAATTGTCATTTACGTAGATGAAACTCTATTGGGGATGATCTCAGCTTCTTGCAGAAGTGAAGATGTTCTCTCTTTTCTCCACGTATTTTTTTATACAGAGATGTATGAATAATATTGCTTTACATAAAGTATCGGACAGAAAATATAATTATCATTTGAAATTATAATTAAGATTACCCATTTTAATGACATGGCAATCTCCATATACTGATAATTCTGATTAGATTCAAAAGCAGGGAATTCATAATGAGATATACCTACCATAAAAAAGACAAAAAATTGAATTGTGCTATCAGCCCAGGTATATTTGCTACTCAAGACATGAGCAAACTGTTCACTACATGAACAGCGGCAATGACCAAAAAACCATAACAAAATCTTTGCAACTACAACAACTAAAATCTAACAATAATTTGTGTAGTAATAAGCTCAGTCTTTAGTTTTAACTCTTCATAATGATTAATTCTTTGCAATTTTGTTATTCTTTTTACTTCCTCTTCTCATCAACAAACACATTGCACTGTCAATATTTTCCTAGAGTATCAGAAGACTGACTCTTCTCTTTTACTGAGTTGTCCTTCTGTCCACAAGACTTTGCTTGTCTTTTCTTATTGTTACGTATGTAAATAAAAGTACATCTCATGCTATTCCAGGAATATCGTGAATATTGTGACTCTGAATACAATTACTGTTTCAAGGGAAAAAAAAGACAAGTACAATGTATATGATGGAATGTCTCAATTACAGGAACGTGCTATTATTACTTGCAAGTGTAATGGCATCTGATAATTGGTTGCATTCTCCAGCAGGTATTTAACGATCACAAAAAAAGGGAAAGGGCATTTTTGTCTTCCTGTATTGAGAACTCATAATGCAACAATGAGAATTGTGTTGTTCAAATAGACCCTTTCCATTGAATTCACTATTAGCTTAAAAAAAGCAAGATTAAGGTCAAGTCGTGTATTATTCTTGAGAAACTGGTGTGGTTTAAGGATTTCTGCAGGAAACAAAATAATCCGATACACCATAGAATCTAAGAATAAAGATCTAAGAACAAAATAGCACCACTTGAGCAGGTTGATAGTTTCAGTATGCTAGCAGAAAAGAAACTGCAGAGCAAAAAAATTAAAGTGCTTCTTGTCGTTCAATATATTTAAACGGGAAAGGCTTCAAAACCTCAAAATAGATAAACAAAAGGATCGCACGGTATTCAGTATCAGTGTGTCAATCCAGTGAGCTATGTCAAGTCAATCTGTTATCAGTGTAATGTATCTGGACTAATTTAAAATGCCTAAACTAATTAACTGTTTTACTACAGTTCACTGAATAAGTACTAACTCTTAATAAGTACTCTATGTTACATATCAAACCTTGAAAAAACACTCCCAAAATTACTTACTGACCTTTGGATTTATTAAAGAAAACATTAAGAGAATTATCAGCTATGGTGTTCTGAATGTCCTAGCAAATAAGAACTCCAGCAATTGCACAGCATCTATGATGAGTTGGTGGTGAATCTTTGCCTGTTTACACTAATAAATTCCTTTTTGCATTTATAATACAACTGATGCTTTATTCCAGAACTACTTATGATTCATAGTTCTATAACTAGACAGTGTACAAACATATTGAAAATTACAAAAAAGGCTTCTAAAATTTCTAGTTATTTTCCAATTAATTTCTAGATAAAAATCAATGTCTGAACCATCACTAGTACAACTCAGCACACCATAGCTTCCAAAAATATCTACAGTGAAATTTGCAATATGCAGATAATGCAAAGGTAACATTATCTGTTCTTCAAAGTGTTTGATATTAGAGAAATTAGCATAAACCAATGAAGGACCCAATTTAAATCTTTAAGTGAGTATATTAAAGGAGCAATGGAAAACAGCGATAAATTATGCAGTTACAAGGACCATCCCAGGCAATTAAAATGTTAGAAAAATTAATTAATCACAAGCTCAATTTCCTAGGTTATGCATCCACTTACTTCTATGAAAAAGAAAGCAAGTAAGAACAGAGGCTAACAAGTTATCCTATTTCAGCAGTATTTCTGTTAATAAATATATACTAGTCCAGATCTCAGCACCAACATGCATGGAGTATAATCTATATGGGTACATTTTACAACTACTTATATAGCAATATAATATAACACTGTATACATTCATAGTCTTGGTCTACAAATTATGGTACTTTGCTTTAGAGAACTAGTAGGGTATCTTGGCATAATCAGAAAAAAAAAAAATGACATTGTGATCTTGCAATAAATGAACACATTCAGTCTTCCGATATCGTGAAGAGAAACATGTAAATAAATCATAACATTTGCTGTCATTATTTTTTCACCCTCCGGCACAGTCTTTTAAATCAGTTCCCTAGATCTGGCCAAAAAACACAGATAGTGCACAGAACTGAAAGCTCTGCTTTGCATTAACCAGATCCTACTTTAGTTCTCTTTTCTGCGTATTTCTTAAAGCAACTTCAGGCCTGCAGATTCCCTATGGAACAAAAAAGGTTATACTTCCATTAATTTCAAGTGGTCAGGTGTCTGTACATCTTTTTACTACATGTCTAGCAAAACTCTAAAACTGGGCATTAATCATAATTATAATATTCCTAATAATTTGCATTAGATATTTTGTAGCATGCAAAAATGCCTGCATTAAAAGATGTCTCCGTCTCCTGCTGGCCCACAGAACATTTCTTTTTGTGTTGCTTTGTCATGAAAAAAGTGATGGTTGACTTGTGAAAGAATTATGTTCTAACCTTCACTGTAGTTCTTCTAAAAGTATCATACATACTTAAACTCTCCTTAGGGCAAAAACTGGGACTGTACCACATCTCAAACTAGCAGAACTTTCTAGTACTGGAATGCACTGTTTATCAAAGTAAACTCATTCTTTTCACGGAACATGAATTTTGGTACAAGGAAATACAAATTCTCTAATACGTTAAAGTATACATACTAAGCAGAGAAAGAACAGGCTTAGTATGACCTTCTTCACTGATTCAGATCTCATACCAATTTTTTCAGTAGTTTCCTCTTATCACATCATTCATTTTCTACTACTGACACAGTGAGGCACAGCTCATTCTTTCTAGTTCACTCAACTCTTAAGAATATTAATTATCTCTTAAGAATGAAACAACTATTTCTCTGTACTATTGAGAGAAAAAAGTAAACAACACATTCAAGATATGAACAGACTTTAACAGCATCAACTAAGAAGTTCAATTGCTGTGGAGGGAGAACCCAAGATTTAGATCAGTATTTTGATTTCATGAAGACAGTGTCAAGTGTTCACAAAATCAAAAAAACCCAAGAAAATATATTTAGTGACTCCCCAAAAGATAACTATTCCTATCTGTCATCTTTAGCATGTGAAATGTAGAGAGATAGTCCAAGTCACAAGGATGTTCAGGAAAAAATGTATATTACTTCTATTCTCATTTCTATCAGTTTTGGAATTTTGTATCCAACCCCAAAACCCCTGTACAAGATGGAAAAGGAAGATCACTTCTAGAACACTGAAAAATCTAAACTTTTAAGTCAGACAAATTTCACAGAAGAAGGAGAAAGGTACACAGGAGAACAAGCACACGGTGAAAAATATTTTAAAATATAAATAAAACATTAAAAAAAAAAGAAGTGTCTCAGATGAATGGATTGATCCTCACCAACACCTTTAGATGACTTTGTTTCCTTACAAAATAGTTATGGATACCATTCCAAGTATGAATCTCTCTATTCAGTAACTAACTTAGATATGTATAGGAGTAACAGATAGGGAGTAACAAATCTAAATTTTGCATTGACAGCTAAGTCCCTTCCACCTTTCAGTCTCTGCTTTGGAAGACCTTATTTCTCTGGACTGGATGATTTATTTTCTGAAGAAAATAAGGCGCTAAATAATAATAATAATAATTTTCACTAATTACAGAATCATAGAATTGTCAGGGTTGGAAGGGACCTCTGGAGATGACCTGCCAAAGCAGGGTCACCTACACCAAGTTGCACAGGATTGCATCCAGGCAGGTTTTGAGTATCTCCAGAGAAGGAGACTCCACAACCTCCCTGGGCAGCCTGTGCCAGTGCTCTACCACCCTCAAAGTACAGAAGTTCCTCCTCGTGTTCAGATGGAACTTCCTGAGTGTCAGTTTGTGCCCATTGCCCCTTAATCTGTCACTGGGCACCACTGAAAAGAGCCTGGCCCTATCTTCTTGACACCCACCCTTAAGGTATTTGTAGGGTATGAGATCCCCTCTCGATCTTCTCTTCTCCAGCCTGAACAGACCCAGATCCCTCAGCCTCTCCTCATCAGGGAGATGCTCCAGTCCCCTCACCATCTTCGTTGCCCTCCGCTGGACTCTCTCCAGTAGTTTCCTGTCTCTCTTGAACTGGGGAGCCCAGAACTGGACACAGCACTCCAGATGTGGCCTCACCAAGGCAGAGTAGAGGGGGAGGAGACCCTCCCTCGACCTGCTAGCCACACTCTTCCTCACGCACCCCAAGATACCATTGGCCTTCTTGGCCATGAGGGCACACTGCTGGCACATCTTGTTGTCCCGCAGGACTCGGAGGTCCTTCTCTGCCAGGCTGCTTTCCAGCAGGTCAGCCCCCAGCCTGTACTGGTGCATGGGGTTATTCCTCCTGAGGTGCAGGACCCTACACTTGTCTTGTCTTTGTTGAACTTCATCAGGTTCCTCTGTGCCCAACTCTCCAGCCTGTCCAGGTCTCACTGAATGGCAGCATAGCCTTCTGGTGTATCAGCCACCCCTCCCAGTTTTGTATCATCAGCGAACTTGCTGAGGGTACCCTCTGTCCCTTCATCCAAGTCATCAATGAACAGGTTGAACACGACCAGAGGCAGAACTGATCCCTGGAGGACACCACTAGCTACAGGCCTCTGACTAGACTCTGCGCCGCTGACCATGCCCCCATTAGGCCACAAACAAAATGCAATAATCATGCTATAATGATGCAATTTTATATAACAATAGCAAGAGATTACATCATCCAAAGGAAAGGAAGGAAACTTCATTTGTGTTCTTTTCTCTTTATAACTTGGCACTACTAGAATCAGCATTTCCATAGTGGCGGACAAAATTAAAATCATATCTGATGAAATGGAATAGATAAAAAAATTCTCAAAAGATTGTTCTCTTCTTTTTTTAAAAATCTTAGAAAGATGGAAACTTAAGACTTTTTACAAAGTACTTTACAGGGTTGTAAAAATGCTGATGATAGGTAAAACAGTGTTTCTCTCCTAACTATAGTTACAACTTAAAACCTTAAATTTGTAATCATGCCTATACATCCTTTCCTTTCTTTTTGAGCATTAGCCAAATGATATTAATTGGGGTAAAAAGTAGCAGAGGCAGTTTAGGTAGCATACAGTAAGGAAAAACCATGCAAGCACCACTGCTCATCTATAGTTTGAGACCAAAGTTGTTTTGATTTATTCAGCTCTGCTGGATATATTTACATCTTTTGGATGGGATATTTTTTTAAATTGTATATCACAGTCACTTCTCTGACCAACAGTAACGTACTAATGTACAGGTTTCAGTAGAAAGCTTTTGCACTCTTTACACAGTGTGCTGCATTCATGTGTAAAGTTACAACTATCTGGTCACTCTCTAAAGAGAGTACTGGCCTGATTTAAAGTATTGCCTGATAAAGACTTTCAAATAGCAATACAGATAGAAAGCTCTAGTTCCCTTCATCATGTGCTAGAGATCTCTTTAGAATAACAGAAGCAAGTTACTTATTTATCATTCAGCTACGCTACCTTAACAGATATCTGTTGATTGGCATTTCATGTAATTAAATTCAATAGCCTAATGTCCATGACCCACCTGTGTCCTGCTGTATGACCAGCAGACATCATATTTCTCATGATTCAAATCTGATGTAAATACTTCTAATGAAAGAAGGGAGTTTCAAACATCTGCCTCTGGCATGATACTATCAGAGATACCCTGCAAAACAAACTGCACTGATTTCAACCTTCATTTTAATAGACCTGGGGATAAAATGAACTCATTTATTTACCATTTACCTTTCTGTGCTGTGTTTGCTGCTCATCAAGTCTGAGATGTTTCTGTCTCTGGAGACTAAACACATTTATCCTTACAGCAGCAATACTACAAAAACAGGTTGTTATGCAGATTGTCTAAGCTTTTCTGCATTTTGCAAGTAAGAAACCTTGGGTAAAACATGCCTGCCTCTGAATAGCAATCCGTTTTGAAAATATTGACTTTAATATTGTCATGCAGATCACTAGCATTTTAATTTAGCACTTCTGGTTTTCGAAGTAATGGGATTCTTTTTCAAACTGAATAAATTTTTAGAAAAGGAAAAAGAAGAAAAAAAAGTGTCACACTTATTTTGTTAGGCTATTATAAATATTAAAAAATACCTTTTAATGTTGAAAGTTGTGCTAAATGTTAATAATTATGTTAATAATTAAGCATTGTTTTACAGGGTAGTCATTGTATGGTTAAGTTTGATCATTTCAATAATAGAAGCTTTCTTTTTTTTTTTTTGCATTGCAGATATAGTGTTATTAACTCAGTATTTTTAATCCCCAGTTAGTTTAACTGGTCTCTTCCCTCCAAAAAATCTGTTGATATTTCTGCTGATGAATCATTCATGTTCTCTGTACCTTTGTCAATTTTTTCTGGCAGAATGAAGTACAGTTCAATACACGGGAGCACTGCCTTCCCTCTGCACAGGGCTCTGAATTCAGAGCATGTCCGTGTGATCACCGCTGGTTTTGAATAATCCTTCTCATGTACTCTGTGGAACTGCTGGGTTCAGTTTTAGGCACTGTCCTTCAAGAAAAGAGTAGATCAACTGGAGATTGTCCAGAGGACAATAAAGAGAATCACTGGTCCAAAACGTGACCAAGCCAGAGCACATATCCATACTGCAGCCTGCACTGGAGCAGGTAGATATTTACTGAAGGAACTGCAGATGATGGAGGACTCACACTACAGCAAGTCTATCCTGAAGGACAACAGGCCATCCGTTGGGAAGACCCCATGCTGGTGCAGAGGAAAAGTGTGAGGAGGAATGAGTAGCAGAGAGGAGCTTTTTCATGAACTGACCACAACTCCCATTCCTCATCCCCCAGCATCGCTTGGGGTGGGGAGGAGATCCAAGGGCAAAGGAGTGAAGTTGACCCTGGAATAGGGGAGGAAAGTGTTGTTTTGATTTCCCTCCTTCCTGAAACATATTTGACCCTATTTTAACTGGCAATACATTAAATTAACTTTCCCCAAGTCGAGTCCTGTGACAGCAATCTCTATGTCCTTATCTTGACCCATGAGATTTTTCATCCTATTTTCCCTGTCTGGTTGAAAAGGGGGAGTGAGCGAACAGCTGGGTGAGGGCGTGCCTGGTTGCCAAGGATAACCCACCACGCATTAAAAACAAAGAAAGAAGAATAAAATAACTTCTATTTGTCCACTGTGGATACAAAATGAAATAAGGCCTTTCCACTACAGAAAAACAGATTCAGGTTACATATACTATGAATAACTTTGCAAAGGGGAAAAAAAAGTAAATTACTGAAATAGAGTACTTGGGAAGGTCTTCAGGATTAGGTCAAATGATCATCTGTCAGGTATGCTTAGAAGATCTCTTGAAGCAACTTTCCACAATATTTTCTAGTAATTGTTCGCGGTCAATTCATTCAAATAAATGAAAATAATTTCACAATCACATACAACTTCGCAATTCTTCTACTCGCACCATTTTACTCTTTCTTTATAAGTAAGTTGAACTGTACTTGTTTGAAAAACTAAAGTGCTTTTCAAATTCAGAATCTGGAAAATGCATACATACACTGTTGATTAGTCCAAGATTGGAATTAACTCTCAAAAATGTTACGTATAGTATTATAGCAACTAGTAATTTTAAGATTATGTCCTAATTGGTATTCCAAGTCACATACTCAAAGTCAGGCTGAGTTAATTATTGCTTTGATCCAGTACAAAGACAGGCAGTGGTAGCCCAATGCAAATGAGAGGCCATGTCACATGGTAGAGGAGTCGGCATTACACTAGCTACTTCTGACAGGAGGCAAAAAAATGAAGACTAAAGGACTCTCATCCAGCTTAATTGTCTACACTAGCAGTATTTAAAGAAATATTTTTGCTTTTATTACTTTAGAAGCTATATTAAAATACATTACAATTGGTAGTTGTAACTTTTACTGTGAAAATGGAGAAGAGCACATTATTCCTAATAAGAAAATATCATGAAACTGAATTATCTAATAATTTTAATGTAGATTTTCTGAAGATAAACAAGGGTTTTTTTATTAAACAAATTTATAGGCCTCTTCTACTTTACAAAATGTTAAATGATTATATACATGTTCCTGAATGGCCAGTTCAGGGCATATGTATACTTAAAACATAAATATCACCAGCAAAGATTCTCCTGAGAAAGTTCAAGGGAAATACGCTTGAGAAATACATGCTCACTTACATTTGCAAACAGGTGGCCTCCCTTTGTTGCTCCATAATCCGTCTTCTTGACACACTGCTGTTGCTTGTTGACTAGATTCTAGCTTGAAGCCCTCATTACATTCATATATCAATCTACTGCCCAAAGTGAATTCATTACCTATAACTGAACCATTCCCAGGGGAGTCAGGAATACCACAAGATACAGCTGAAAAGAAAGGAAAGAAGAAGATAAAGCATTGGTATTCTCTCATATATTATTTTTGAATATTGTCCCACCACTGAAATAAGAAACATCGATTAGTAGTTTTGACGTATCCCCTTCATAACAACTGAAATTAATTTTCCATCTTATTTACAACATTCCAATAAATGTAACAGTGTTTAAAACATTGATAAACACTTCGAAATGCATCTAATATAGACAAACACTTTATAAATCATTATTTTGTTTAATCCAATCAATGTAGAGACAGAAATTTCAACATAGGCTAAGGGCAACGGTTTATCTGCTAGGGAAAAAATCAAGAGTGTCCAAAGCAATTTGGTCCAAGAAGCAATGAACTGGAAAATTATTAAATGCTTTCTAATAGTTTGCTTCCATTCTCTCAGGGTTTCTTTCATTCCTGCACTACTATAAACTAAAACTCCTATTTGTTTGTTCTATACGTATAAAACAATGTTATTTAAGAATTCAATTTTTGTCTGATTAGAAAAACATCTAAATATATGACTAGACAAGGAAGAGCTCCACTGAAGTTAAGGGCATTACTCAGATGTTTAAGCACTTATTTACATACTTGACTAATTCACTTCAGAATGCTAAATATTATGTGAATTCAGGCTTATAAATTTTCCATATCATGAAGGAAATTACTTACTGAATTATTTTCTTTTTTTTTTTTCATTCCTTCAGAATTTCTCTCCAGATGAGCAGTGATTCTTTCAAGCTCACAAAGTTTAATTTGCTGTCAATGTAGTGAAGTTTGAGTAGCATCTAGGTTTTTTGCTTATTTAGTTATTTATTTATTTTTACCAGAGCTCAGTACAGTTCATTAAAGAGTATCTCATAATATACAATTTATGGGCAGAGTATAATGACAAAAATATTTCTTTAAGTCACTTTTAGGAAAGGTGTCCCAGGCAGGATTTCCTTCTGCCATCTAACTTCTCAGTTCCCTTGATTTTGATCATGAAAAGAAAAAAGATAACTCTTCATTATCCTCTTTTTAAATTTCTTTCAATGCTATGCTCTATTTTAAAATAGTTATTTATGCACAGAGATTAACTCTAGGTGTTTGAACAAGTTAGTAATACTGGTAAAGATTTTATGTTTCTCCCATGGCACTTCTGAAGGGAAAGTCATAGTATTATTTTCTCTGAAAGGATTTTTTTTTTTCTGCAAAATGGTAACTTGGAGCAGAGAATGCATCACATTATTACAATGAATCTATTTAAAGAGTTCATATAAACCAGCGTATGTGTGTACAGAATCACTAGCTGCTTTGAGTTTAGCATCCAGTTTATTGCTCTTCAATAAATACAGTGAATAAAGCACAGCTTTGAAGCTTTCATTTATAAATATTTATCAATCAAAAGTGGAGTTTTGCAAATGAAAATGTCTCTTCCATGTATACAGCCAATTGTAAGAAGCAATTCGACATTTTAGCAGTTAAAAAGTCCTTTGTGTATTTGTTCCTTTCCCTTTGACACTGAAGTTTTATTATTTTAATAAAGTCAATATATTTCAAAAGAAGAAATGACAGTCTTTGTCTGAAGTCTGTGAAACAGAGGTGAAAATAAGTATTTTTTAAAAAATCTGATTTTTATTATCATTTACCCAATTCAATGTAAATGATTAATTTCACAACACATCGTCATGGTACCATAAACACAACTCTCAGACTTGTTTTCAGTATTCCCAAGTTGTCACATTTGATGCATTTAAATTAAATACAACATCGTACTTTGCATATGATTATAATGAGGAGAGGTAATCATTATAAAATGATGAATGGTTAGTTCATTTCAGTTGTTTGCTTCCATCTGGAATCTGTCAAATTGCTAATAGAAGTAGAACTGTAGGAATGTTCCAGAATAAGCTGCTTCCTTTGTAACACAATTTCTTGGCACGTTTGGCACCCTAACTAGTGCTACTCTTGTCTCACCAAAATTGAGTATTTCTCTCTCAGTGGGTAAGGGTTGAGCCTCCTGCCAGTACTAGGAGTAGCAGTGGATGAAGAAGGGAGAGAGGTGACAAGGAAGGGGTTCTGGAGACCCACACTTACTGCTCTTAATGGTGTTAAGAGAAAGTGGAGAAAGGAGAAGGATAAAAGCAAGTTCTGCTGCTTCTGGGAGTCGTTCCCCACAAGGTACCACAGCAGGAGTGATGGCTTTTCAGGGCTCTGGCGTACTCAAAATAGGCAGCAGAGCTGTGTCTTGTTCAATGCTCTATCTATTCCCCTAATAACCAATTTAATCCTTTACCCTACAACTAGAACTAACTCTGACCCTCTATCATGTAAGAAGAATTTTACACTTGCAAAATGTTTGTGTGCTGAATTGACAGAAAGTTAAACTGTCGCTCTGTTTCACTACATCGTAAAAATGCCTATACATTCTCCATTTCCAGTCATGCTTCCTGTGAAATATTTCAGTGTCTCCAGAGCCTTGCACTATGTCCCTCCCTGTCCTAACAAGCCTCTCAGTTCTCTTCTTCCTCGTGGCAATGTGTCTGAATGCTCAATGTAGAATGCAATTGGTTAAGATCTAACTTCTGGTCAACTTCTTCAGGTCTCCTTTCTGATACCAAAACAATATCTGTGTTAAGTGTGCATGCATCTCATTGTATAAAACCAAAATTCAGAACTATCAGTCTATCCACCCGTCCATGTATGTGTACATCTGTACATGCAGGTGGACCTTATTCTAGTTCCCTCCAAATACTTCAAACATGAATCAACTTCAAATACCTTAGTGGTTTCTATGGAGCAAGAAGAATTTATTATATCATTTGAAAATAAACAAAATCCAGGTCTATTTCATTTATGTTAGAAGCAAATACTTCTGTTAGCATTTGCTCTTCACCTCTAACAATTAACCTTTCTAGAAACTACTGAAAAGTTCAAGACTGAGTAGCTGTTATGTGCAAGTTAGTTTAAAGAATAAAAGATGTACAACGCCCAGGTCATACCCAGGTGGGCCTATCAGTTATGTCAGGCCTGATGCAACGAACTAAAGCACCTCAAAATCTATGCTTACCTGTTGCATTTCACCACTTTTATTCTTAGTGTTGTACCTCAGTCCTCTACGGTCTCTTTTCTTTCCTCAGCTGTTGCTGAATCCTGTACTGCTCCATCGTGAGGTTATTCTCACTGCTGCTTTAGCTGCTAATCATAAAAGCAGTTTTTGGCATTCTGGCACTGTTCCTGTCACAGTCTATGTGTTTATTTGTTGTTTGCTTCTCCCCTAGAAACGGATTGGAAAGAAATACTCCTGCCACTCCTAATTTCTTGAGACTGCTAATGGCTTTTAGAGCAGTAGTAACCAAACAACACATAGTAGCACAGCCAGTTGCACTAAATAGTAAGTACTTTGATGTTTGAAGTAAAGTTAGCTGAAGTAAACTGACTGAAATGGCACATCATCTCGGGAGAGCGGAAACAATGTCACTACTGTCCCACATCCAAGTATTTTGAAGCTCCGAGCTTCCCATATGATTGTAAAATCATAAAGAATGGTGTCAGAAAATCTTCTGACTTGAGGAACTGTCAACATGCTTCTTGGGTCAATGATTAGATGAGACTGCCAGGTTCCATCTGGAAGACGTGCATTCAGAGTGTGAAAAATACATTAATTCAACCTTAATTGTCTCTATTATCTTGCACAGCAGAAAAATATACTTCTTCCAAAGAACAGGTAATCAATGTCAGTGGAGAAGCCTTTTACTACCCAGAAACTGAGATGCAGTTTTAGTCGCTCTTTAAAGTTCCATATGTGCTACTGGAATTTATTTCTTATCAAAACCAGTTAATTTAAAGTTTATGGCAATCTTTTAAAATATCTATACACCTATATACCTTTAAAATACTTCTGTATTATTCATATTTAAAGCTTGCAAATTCACTGCATACAGAAAAGAAGCTGGAGACTGCATTACAGTCAGGCATTAAGTTTATTTCCATACACTGGAAAAATCCCTAAATTTAATGCACAAGCATTTATCATTTAGTGACCCGTTTCTGGCATTGAACATAGTGCTGAGAAAAGTATTTGAATACCCTAAAATTAAAGGTAGCAATAAAGAAGTCCCTAAAAGTGGGATTCATAACAAAAAACATGCTGAGTGGCTTATGATATCCAGTTGGAAACAGTGGGAAGAGCCATGCCACAGAAATCTTAATTCTCAGACGTGGATACATACAGAAATAACAAAGAAACCAAAACTGGGGCTGTGTGGTTTAGGGCTGTGGGTGTAAAAGATGGTTATGAATGGTCGTCTAGTCTATTCTCTTATTATGAGCCAAAATTATACTTGACCAATGTTCATCTAATTTGTCCTTGAAAGACTTCCAATGATGAAAATTCCACATTCTCCACAGGTAATCCATACCAGTGTTTCATTAGTCCCTCTCAGACAAGAAGAACAAAAAAAATAAAGTCTAACTTAAGATCCTGTTGAAATAAATTTAGCTGTAATTCCTCTATCTAGAAAGGGCATAGATAATTATTTCATTCCTCTTTGGAGTTACTTTTAGCATATTAGAAGATTGTTACCAGGTTTCCCCTCAAACTTCTGTTTCAGTCTAAAATACTACACTTCTCTTACTGTTTTATATTTTGAAATATGATCATAGGTTTAGAATACATTGTAAGAGGAAACTGGGATTTGGAAATCCTAAACTGTGCTACTTACCTTACTTATTTTTATTTTAAGACTAGGTGCCAGGAGGGATATTTTTTTTTTCCATAATAACATTTATCAAAAAAGTAAAAGGCACAAGTTTAATTCCATACTCGAACACACAGAACAGCTGGTTTTATGAAGCAGTTTGGTGGTCCCAGACTCACGGCTCCTGCACAAACTGCAAATGGGTATTTTCAAGCCAGGTCCCTAAAAAAATTTAATCAGTCTTCTACCCCAGGGCAGACATGGAACCCAGTTATGGTCCTGGAATAACCTTTGTTCAGCACAGCAAAAAGTAGAAGGATCTCTAGCTCCACAACGTGGTTCTGTCCACTTCAGCAAGCACAGAGGCATCAATAATGACAGTACCTGGAATCAGGATTTAAAGCAGGAAATGTTGGCATTAGTGATATTTTTAACATGACTGTCACCGGTTTTGAGCCTTTCCAAGTACCCACAATCCAGACAAGAGAACTTCTTCCTTAAAGTAGGTACCTCCAGTTTTCTTTTATAAACTTACTAGGCAGTAACTCAAACGGTGAAGAGCAGCCAAGTGCTCTTCAAGACTCTTTAAAATTGTTTTTAACTCTTTTAAGAATGAGTGGGAGAAAATCGGGAAGAACAAAGTCAAAGGCCGAGTCCTGTATACAAAGAAGAGGTGGGATAAGGAGGGGTATTTGCTCATGCCTCTCAGAGGAACACAGCCACTCTGTTACACTCTCGCTGCCACCGTGTCTCAGCCTCCACATATCTGCAACCCAGCACTCCTGATCCATATTGACCCTGACAACTTGCTTCCAGTGTTTTGCTCCTCTTGCCAAGCTTTTCTCTCATTTTCTCTTGTAATCTATTCATCCCTGAGCCTCAGCCTTCTTTTCCTACTCTCCCCCAGCACGGGGATCTGGACACGAGCTAAGCAGTGGCTAAGAAGATACATGTGGTTGTCAGGGTCAGTACTGGGGCCTATACTATCTCCTCTCAGCAGCTACCTACTGTTCTTGAATAAGAATTGCTATTTTCTCTGCTTATAAATAATTTTGAATGTAGCATGACTTATGTTCCTGTTTTTCCTTCACAAATGAAATAAAAGTAGTGAGTTCTAATTTCCTAGATAGGAGTCAAGTTCTTTATACATCGTCCAGGACATTATCATATGCATCTGGACTTGAGAAGACTGAAATCAAAAAATATCTTCTGGTCCTACCAGATAAACCCATATTAGAGACGTGTTCACATTAAAATTGATACTGTTACATTAAACATGAAAACAAGAACTCCCCTTTTGTGACAATAAAATCAAATTTGATTTCAAACATTCATTCTGTCACAATCAAGTTATTAATTACAAATGTAACCCTGCAGGACTGGTTTTACAGAAATTTCAGACTTAATCAAAGGCATTTTTATTTGGAAACATCCTATAATGAAATCTATGAGCTGGACTGAATGTATAATTTTAATTAATTTTCAAAGAGAATGCATATATTTTGATAACAGATATTTAATACATTGAGAAACATACTTTCCATTTCAGAGTTCATTGAAAAAGATATGCTTTATCCAGACATACAAATTGGAATAATTCTGTCCAAGTTGTAAAAGTGACGTTAAAATTGAGGAATTCTACATTAATAAGAAATTTCTAGTAAAGATTAAACTCACTCTCTATCTCCCAAATCTTTTTTCCTCTACTGCTAACAGAAATCTAGATACCCACAGCCATACATATTTCTGAAATGATAAGTATGACTTAAAACTAAAGAAAAAATGTGGTTTTGAACATGCTCCATTGCTAAAATTTCACAGTGTCTCAAATATTTTATGATTTTCTTGAGTCTGCTTAATTTCTGTTCAAAATTTATTACTTTCTGGGACTCTTTGTCCCCTGGTTACACACAATCAAGTCCTGGGACCTCAGGTCAAGTCCTGCACACATCAGCACATTTTTCCTCCCACTTTCTGTGAATTATTCTGTTCTGCCCTTAAAATTGTGGACTTTTTTCTTAAACTGTTCAAAGAACTGTTCTCTCTATTATGCAGGACTCTTCAAACACCTCATTATGTTTAGATACAGTTTTCAAAGTTAGCATGGCAAATTGCGAATCCTTTCTCTGCCATTGGTGTTAAAACATGAACAGAAAATGTAAAAACTAGAAATGTAAAAGCAAACCACGTAAAAATTAGACTATTCTGAAAAAAAAGGAAAAAAGCTAAGAAAAAAAAGGATCACACTATTTTTTTAAGAATTCTGAGGTGCTGGAATATCATGTTTTCATCATATAGACCTCTGCTATTTGGTTGAACAATAGTGGTAGTAGTAGTAGCAGTTTACTACCGTCTGGACAGATAAGCAGTAGAAAGATAAGGGGTAAATTTGCATATAATTCCTGACAGCTGAGGAATCATGAGATCTTAATTTCTGGAGAAAAGTATGATATAGGGGCTCCTAAAGTTTATGTCCCCAACTCCTCCAGCCTAACAAGCACACACGGAATATTGTCTTTATTCTCACACACTCAAAGTACCTGAGCTCCAGAGTAAGATGCCAAAATTTCAGTGCCTTTTAAAAAAAGACACCTACTGGCTACTCAGCAGAATAGCTCCCGAAGTCTCACTGACATCACAGAATCACAGAATGGTTTGGTTGGAAGGGACCTTAAAGACCACCCAGTTCCAACCCCCCTGCCATGGGCAGGGACACCTCCCACCAGACCAGGTTGCTCAAAGCCCCAGCCAACATGGTCTTGAATACTTCCGAGGACAGGGCATCCACAGCTTCTCTGGGCAACCTCTGCCACTGCCTCACCACCCTCACGGTGAAGAATTTCTTGCTTACATCCAATCTAAATCTTCCCTCTTCCAGTTTAAAGCCATTGCCCCTTGTCCTATCACTCCATGCCCTTGTAAAAAGTCCCTCCCCAGCTTTCTTGTCGGCCCCTTTAGGTACTGGAAGGCTGCTCTAAGGTCTCCCTGGAGCCTTCTCTTCTCCAGGCTGAACAAGCGCCTGTCCTCACAGCAGAGGTGCTCCAGCCCTCGGATCATCTTCGTGGCCTCCTCTGGACTCGTTCCAACAGGTCCCTGCCCTTCTTGTGCTGAGGACCCCAGAGCTGAAGGCAGTACTGCAGGGGGGTCTCACCAGAGTGGAGCAGAGGGGCAGAATCCCCTCCCTCGACCTGCTGGTCACGCTGCTTGGGATGCAGCCCAGGACACGGTTGGCTTTCAGGGCTCCAAGCACATATTGTTGGGTCATGTTCAGCTTCTCGTCAAGCAACACCCCCAAGTCCTTCTCCTCAAGGCTGCTCTCAATCCATTCTCTGACCAGCCGGCATTTGTGCTTGGGATTGCCCTGACCTATGTGCAGGACCTTGCACTTGGCCTTGCTGAACTCCATGAGGTTCGCACGGGCCCACCTCTCAAGCCTGTCAAGGTCCCTCTGGATGGTATCCCTTCTCTCCAGCATGTCGACTGCACCACACACCTTGGTGTCATCGGCAAATTTGCTGAGGGTGCACTCAAATGACTAGATTAATCACAAGAGTTCAGGCAGATGGGGCTTTACTTGCTTCCTTTTCCTATTGTCTAGATCTACCTGAGGTCTATTCTTTGGCCTCCAAGACATCCTGCAAGTCTGGTGGATATAACATAGGAGCTTGTGCCTTTTTGGACTGGTAGATGGAGGACAGGTAAAATACCCTAGAGCACCTCAAATTACAGTAGACTTCCAGCAAATTAATCAAAACTTTAGCTCACATACAGATACCTAAATTTAGTCTTAATCTTGAATAGAATTGCCTCCTTCACTTTCCTGATCTTCTGGCCAAGCTGTAGGTCTAGTCATCATCCCAGGCTCTTCAGTGCAAAGTGTCTCTGAGCTATCAGTTGCCATGCCAGCATCAGAAACTGCACCTAACATACATTTCAAGCAAGTTCAAAAGCAGCACTTGTCCCTAAACTTACCTCATGCCCAGATCACACACAGATTCTCCCATGATTTGACCTCCTTCATACAGCATATGATGCTGCTTGACCTTCCTGAAGTTCAATTACATTATGGCATATGGGATTAGAAGATATCCTGGGGTCTGGAAGCACAGATACACAGACCCTGCTTGTGGCACACTGTCAGCCTGAGCTTCTCCCTGGACTGGTAGGGCTGTAGCCACATGGCCCATCTAGGCATGAAAACGCTCATCCTGAAGAAATATTTAGCTTCCAAGTCACTCCGTATAAAAGATGTGAACTGTACTCCTTCAAGTTCTCCAACTGTAGCTAAATTTCTGCAGTTTTTTACTTTTCTTGCAAATAACACATCCTCAACAGAAGAGCAAGCATCTTGCCAAACCTCAGTTGGCCTTTTTATTTATTTTTTTTTTTAAGGTACAAAACAGAACTTCCATCTTATATTGTTTTTAGAAATATCTGAATCATCCTTGATGGAACCTCAAACAAAATACTTTTCTTGAAGAAGATATGAAGCATTGCTGTTAATGTCTTACAAAGTTAGGAACAACTAAACACAGGTTTTAATCAAAGACGTTCCAACAAGTGTTAAATATGAATGTTACTACCATTTCTTCCTATAAATAAAGCAGACTAGAAGCAAACACAAATGAAAAAATGTTAGAATAGGCCACATACGATATGGATAGAATTTGCAGTCTTTCTCCTCTCCCCAACATTCCTGATCTTATTTGACATACAATTCCTTAGCCTCCACTAACTGTTTACTGAAAAATGTGTGAAAAAGCATTTTTAACTAAAACCAACCATGTTTAACTACTTTGTACTACTTTATGTTACTCCTCTGTAGTTTGTGTGTGGCTTTTCATACAGGGAAAATTATAAACATTGGACAAATAGTTACTACTCTGAACAGATGTCTGGAACAAGCTAAAGTAGATCCTGGCTAAGTCCAGGGTATAGAAAAAAAGCAGACATTACAAACTATGTCTTTAAAGCACTGTTTATAAAGGGATTTTTCTAAAATAATCAAATTAATGTCTGAAAACTACTGAAGTTTTAACTTTGTAATACAACACCACTATGAGTTGTGGACTGTTTAGAGATATGTATTTTACTAAATAAATTTTACTAAATAAAAAAGTAGTGAAAACATTTTTCATTTGGTCTGTATTTGACTGCATTGATCTACTTCTTAATACTTCAGCTCTGCACACATTAAGTACACAAGCCAATATGTATTTGGATAAACTCATGATGTCAATATGTCTCTCGGCATACAGCAGTATTGACAACGCTGTACCTTTGTTTTGTAAAATATTCTGTGCAATGAAATTATAGAAGCATACTCAACAAGAAAACATCACCTTACCTTGGCAGATTGGCACAGGAGAATCCCACTGATACATGCCATTTTGGTAACGCCTACATGTTGCATTATTGTGGCCAATCATTCTGTACCCAGGTTTGCAGTAATAGCGAACTTTACTTCCAACAGGACCACCTGTTTTATTTACAATTCCACCATTCCTCAAGATAGGGTTTAAGCTGCAATAGGGAGCTAAATGCCAAAAAATGGGATATTATTAAAAACACATAAAACACACTTAATTTACAAAGTTCACATTATTTATGACATGTGCAAACTTTGAATATCATTAAAATTAGTAGAGATTCCTTTACATTACTTTTGGAACCCCTCCTGAAGTTTCAGACTTCTTATACAGAAATATCATGAAGTTCAAAAACACAGTTTAAAATCACAAATCAGTTTATGTTATTGTACATGGGGAAGCTGCAATTAGGAAACATACAGATTGTTCAGTAAATTCACTCACACTTTGTAAACAATCTACTTCAAATTTGACAAATTTATAAATATAAAACCGTTCTTTGAGCTACAAAATATACAAACCTGATTAGGAAAAGTTTTATTTAAAAAAAATTCAGTGCACTTAGACATCTAAGTCAAAAAGTAAACATTATGCCAAATATGTTAAAAATTTCCATGATAAAGTACAATAGACTGATTCATCAGATGCATTTTTTCAGATTAAAATTCATGTATTTGTTAATGTACGTTTCCCCAAAGATATTACATGACAATTGTATTAATTTTTTAGCAAAAGAATTTAACTTAAGTGAATGCAGTTTTTTAAATGTTAAATTTACACTACATCTAAAGTAAGATTGAATGTACGCGTTTAAATCTAAGTTTGGAAATTAAAGTACACCTTGATAAACCTTATCACTACTAATATAAATTGTTCACAGAGAGGTTTTCCTGACCAGTATGGTCCTCAAGAACTTGTGACATACAGATGAAATGTTTAGACATTCGCTGAGGAAGTAAAAAAAAGTACAAAATCATAATTGTGTCAAAAAGTGAGTAATAAAGACCATTGTTTTTTTTAAATGAAGTTGCATTACCTATACATAAGGATAGAGTATGATTACCCAAACTGGTCAAGCTAAAGTACAGGATAGTTGGACATACATGTGGAGTTTAACACAAACCCGTTTGCTGCATGCAAACCTTTACCACTGGATAAAAGCAATTTAAAAAAATTACCTTGGTTCCATACCGATGTACAAGTTACCGCATATTTGCATCAGCACACCATGTCAAGCTTACAGAGATTCGTATCTTTTCAGAAGCATAGTAGGACCATGGCTTGCAGAAAATAAACCTGGCTGAATGTCCACCACTGAAACAAGCCTATGAACAGTCTTCACAAGAGAGTGTTGAACTCCACTGATAACTAAACGTTGGCACCGGGGACACTGAGACTGTAACTGCTGCTACCATACTAACTTTTTACATCGTACTGAAATGTGTCTTAGACATACTATGATGTTCATATAATTTTCTATAGACATTATCCAGCAGAAGTTGGGGGTTTATTTCACAAGTGCATAATTACAGAATTTAGTTTATATCTATAAATATTTTTCATATTATTTGTTTCTTGCACACATCCCTGATTTCCTTCTTTCAGCTTTCAACATCAGCTCTCTATTTATTTTTCCTTTCTATGTATATTTTGTCACCCTAAGGTGCACCTATGATATCAATTACCACCTAAAGATGGATGTTTCTGTTCACTGACAACGGAAAGATCACAGAGTGGATTAGACGCCTAAGATGCTTCCTTTAAATGTCTGGATTTAGGTGCAATGTCTCAAAGTCAATATTTCTAAGAAACGTCACCCAACAAAAGCAGAAACACTAGGTCCTACATTAAAGATGCTGAAAAATGTTGGCATCTATTGAGATCCTATTAAAGAATTACAGTTCTCAATTAAGCAACATTATTTCTACTTGAAATGTGGTTTTTATAAATACTTTCACTTGGGGGGTTATTTGAGAAAACTAAATCAAAAAGGAAAAAACAAAAACCAGGATGAAAATCAATAAGCAGGATGGTCCAGTATAACAATTGTCTGCGGTCATGTTCTGTACCCCTTATACGCCCAGTGACATTCAGTTACAGGTCTAACTAAATGGAATAAATTACTAAAATACTCTTTAAATTTAAAAGGGGATTTGACATTTAAAGAAGCACAATAAGCATGGCTTTAATTTTCTTTTCAACTTATTGAATTAAAAATTATATTCCTGTTGCAACACAAGCTGGTTAAGACCAAAAGACCAGTGGCTAAGACCACTAAAGTCATCTTCAGTAACCTCTTAAGCAGCACTATTTAATTTTAAATATCCTGGGAGACCTTAAGAAGAGCAGGTGAGTCCTAAACATAATATGCCATTTAGCCAAAACTCCAAACTGACCTCCTTGTTTTCATCACCCCGTATCAGTTACAAACTCGCTGTCACTCAGGCCATATAAATACCGTTTGGGCCACATGCAGAGCAACTTCACATGCTGCCCAGTAACACATCATAGCTAACGTGGACTCTCAAGGAGTGTTCCCTCGTGGTCAAACAGAACCACTAAAAGTAGACTGTGATTTGTAGGGAGGAGTGGAACAAGGATGGAGATCAGACAGAAAGGTTGGGGAGCGCAGCTAAACTAGCTTGGCAGAAGTATTTTGACCAGAATGAGCGCGAGGTTTGGGACAAACTAGGTATGGTGAATGGCACTACATGAAGCGAGGTGAATTCCTTGAAGTACAATGAATAGTTCAACAGACGGCAGTACAGAAAGGATCCCACATATCAGAAAGGGGCTATGCCCACAGATTACCAAATTTTACAATTCCATGACTGTTAACAGTATCGCTGAAACCCATAATAATGTGCATGTTGCGATACGAATCGTATACGTTTGGGTAACTTATATTTCAAACAGTTAGTTAACACAGGTCAGATCCACCTCCTACTCTTACAGAAATGTTTATTAATGACATTTTAAAGTAGTGATAGTAGGCAGTTAGTATGTCAGAAGCCAGCAACAGGGATGCAGGCAAGCAGTGCCTGTAGTCCTCGTCCATGTAAAAGCCTTACCAAAAATGACAGTATTTTGTGCTGCAAAGGCAGTAAAATAAGAATAGAAAAGGTTGATATTTAAACAATTTACTATGTCTAAGCTATACATAGCATGAAAAGAAGGAAAGCATTTGAAGCAAATTATCTAAAATTCTTAAGATGGATTTTTATTTTAAAACTCAGAAAAATCTTGTTGAAGACTCTAACACTTGATGAGACAGTGAAGGAATATTGATAAGATTTCATACAATACCCTTCTTAATCTAAAGTTTAATAATTTTTAATCTGTTCTTTAAACTGAACTCCCTTCACAGTCCAGGAGGAAACACACACACTACCTTCTAGGATGAGGAACTGACATATTAACTGAAGAACCACACACAAGGCAATAAATAAAAAATGTCTGAAGATCTAGAGTGTAAGCAAATGCTTGGAGAATGTCAGACTTAAAACTACAGCCACTGTCAGCTGAGTGAAAATTCTGGGCTTAAGCAGGAATCTCTACAGAGCGCTCATAAAATATTGCAGCCTTGTATCAAGCACCACTGAGATAAAATGCTGTTTTTCTCCCAGCCGGTTTCTGAGAGGAGATCTGTCCCAGAACTTCATGAAGCTTAGCTGATATAGGTGCAATGACACAGGAGTATTCTTATCTAAGAATGACCATGTTTTACCACAAAATGTGATAAACTTCTATGAAGCCGTTCCAGTGACCTGAAGTAGCTTTACATTTACAGATTTAATTTACTTTTCCAAATGACATAGCATCCACATTCTTTCAAGGCCTCTTAAACACCAGTCTTTTTTGCAAGGAAACACACTGAACATTTTCAGCTCACTTACAATCACAACATCTATTTGTCACTTGCCACTGAAGACCAAGAGGGTAATAACCGCCCAGCTAAATCACATATCACTAGCCAACTGATGTGTGGATAGCAGCACAGATAAACACTGATTTTGCATTTGCAGGACCATACTCTTCCTTTCAGAAAACATATTTTCTTAAGAGTTGGAACATTTAAACATTTATGCTAAGATTTTTTTTTTCTGTTTGAGGCACTCTGTCTAAGGGAATTTCAATTAAATAACTCCCAATTCCAAATGAAAAATCTTTGAAATTGAATGTCCAAATTCCCCAGATGATTTTGTAAATCTCAGTTTTACAGTGAATAATATGACATTTTCTCTAAGAATTTATTTTAGCAAAGGACTTAGTTTCCCAGCAGTATCTTTGCTCAATAGTCCAAAAACTTATATGAAGATACTTACAACTATTCATTGAAACAGTCCTGTTTAAATTCTAAATAAACAGAAAACTTTCCTTCAAATCCTGTTGCCTGCCTTTAGTTTATATACTAGATTTTTTACTGACAGATAAAAAGTCACAGATTAGTCCATTGCTTCCTTCTAACTTTCCCTTTTGGATATTTACTTGTCTTCATCATCATATTACCAGGGGATCTTACGTTGTTTGTGCTGCTATTCTTTAAATATCCAGCGAGGCAGAGGTTTACTATCATTCTCATTTTATAGATAAGAAATGAGACACTGGCTTAAGTAATTAGGTACGGTCACACAAGAAAACTAAACATACCTCTTCTGATTACTAAACCAGTTCCTCAATTAATGGACCATCCATTCTATATGTTGTTTTTCACCTTATAATGTACAGAATCAAAAAGGAGAACAATATTCAACCAAGCAACAAAAAAGGGTTGGGCTGTCATTCTTTTTCTTTTGCAGTTTATCTTTAAATCTAACAAGTAAGCAGTATGGAAACAGCAAGGTAAATTTGCAAAGGTCTGTTCCCTCTTTAGTGATATAATTGTGAACGTCTGTCCCTTCAAAAATCAAATATCTGACTAAATAACCTGCTATTTATAGTACAGATGTTCTTACTGATGGTTCAACATTTGTAAATGATCCTGTTTCTACTTCTCTTGTTGTGTGACTTTCCTGCTGTATTTACTACAGCAAATCATCACCTAAAAGTTTAGGAACCACAGAAGAAACAATTATAAAGAGTCCGATAAACAACTTCACAAAATCCCCTTGTCACTTTTACTGAACTATGTAAAGACAAAATCAAACCAACCAATAGTCTTTTCTTTTAAACTGAAATAGAGAGGAAATAGAACAGTTGTTTCATAGATACAAAGCTTAAAATAAGATGCAATGAATGGTGAAGAATTAAGCTTCTTGCAATAACAGACGAGGTTACAAGAGCAGAATAAAGGTGTGGTGGGTTGACTCTGGCTGGGTGCCAGTGGCCCCCAAAGGCGCTCTGTCACTGCCCTCCTCAGCTGGACAGGGGAGAGAAAATACAATGAAAGGTTCCTGGGTCAAGACAAGGACATGACAGCAATTACTGTCATGGGTAAAACAGACTCAACTTGGGGAAAACTAATTTAATTTATTTCGAATCAATGAGAAATAAACCTAAATCTTAAAAACACCTTCCCCTCCACCCCTCCCTTCTTCCTGGGTGTGTTGGTTTTGGTTGGGGTAAAGTTAATTTTCACAGTAGCTAGTATGGGGCTACATTTTGGATTTGTGCTGGGAACACTGTTGATAATTCAGGGATGTTTTCTCACCACCCCAGCAGCAAGTGGGCTGGGGGCATGCAAGCAGTTGGGAGGGGACACAACCGGGATAGCTGACCCCAGTGACCCAAGGGATATCCCACACCATATGACGTCATGGTCAGCGTATACAGCTGGGGGAAGAAGAAGGAAGGGGGGGACATTAGGAGTGATGGCGTTTGTCTTGCCAAGTCACTGTTGCACGTGATTAAGCCCTGCTTTCCTGGAGATGGCTGAACACCTGCCTGACCATGGGCAGTGGGGAACCAATTCCTTGGTTTGCTTTGCTGGCGTGCACAGCTTTTGTTTTACCTGTTAAAATTCCTTTGTCTCAACCCAGTATTTCTCAGTCTTACCCTTCAGGTTCTCTCCCCCATCCCACCGGGGTGGAGTGAGCGTGCGGCTGGATGGGGCTGAGCTTCTGGCTGGGGTTAAACCA
>NW_009604171.1:0-42377 GCF_000690535.1 Cariama cristata
TCTCTCCCGGGGAGGCCGGCGCCAGCGGTGGGCTCGGGCTGGCAAAGCTCCTGACCGGCACCTCCTCCCCGCCCTGGAAAGCCCGGGGCACGGCCACGCAGGGGAAGGTAGCATGACCGGGGGGAAACGTCAGTCACTTGCCCCTCTCAGAGCTGGAAATAGGGGCTGTCCGGGAGGCAAGCAAACGGCTTCTGGGAGCCGCCGGGCTGGCTTCCTTCGAGCTTCTAAAGTTCGGGGGGTGGGCGATGAGGGAAGCCCCTTCCTGTCAGTGAGGGGGTGCGAGGGCCTCACCTAGCCTCCGGCCGGTGCCACCACTCCAGAAAGCGCCAATGGCCTCCGTAAACTCGGCCTTGGAGCCCTGGTTCCAGCTCCGTGGGAGTGCCACCGGCCACCCCACGGGCACTGGCCGGCACCAGGCTGCTTTGAGGCAAGGTGCAGGGAAGCTTTTTGTGCATTGCTCCTTATAAATACAGGAGTTTGCATCGAAGCTGTGCTGGGCTTTGCGTAGTCAATCCGACTTCCTCACGAAAGCCCTGATGGTGGAGATGACCCCTTCAGCCCACACGAAGCTCAGCTAGTAAATGCCGCATCTCTGGGACATCATCTGAAAATTGGTTTCGTGTGTAAGGCGACAGAGGAATTAAGAGAAGTAATTTCTAAAGCATCTTACTCACTTGATAATAATCTTCATATAATCCACTTTTTTATTTCTCTTGTAGTTAGATAAATTCTGGTATTTCAAACTTCAATTAATCCTATTGAGACTACTTGTGCATTGTAGCAGGACGCCATCTGGGAGCTACGTAAGTAGCTCCTACACCATCGCACACAAAACTGAAGTTAATACAGATTAGATAGCTACTTTAGCCTGCTCAATAGCATTTACTACAGGGTTGGATTTCAAGATTTCCTATGTTGTAATAGCTACGGTCATATACAAGGTACCAGAACAAAGCCTGACAATGATCTGTGCAAAGCAAGACTGATTTAGCTTCAAGAGCGTGAAGTCAAAACAAAGTTATAGAGAGAGACAAAGTTGGGAGCAGAGGGGAGCTAACCAAATACTTACATTGTTAGTTATGTGAAAATTGAAGGGAAAACCATGAGAAGGCACAAGAAAGAATTTGGCCTTGTCCAAACACTTAAACATAAGAAGTAATACACAAAAACCTAGCTTGATGGAACTGCCCATTTGCGTAAAGCTACTCATGCACAAATATTTGCAGAATCAGGCTCGTATCAAACAAACCATTGTAACAAAGTGAAACTGCCTTCTAAATTCAGGGATGAGTCTCTCGAGGATCTCTCACGAACAATATTATGCTTCTCACAACAGGAATTTCTTCATAATCTTCCTTCTTGTTCAGTTTTTAATAACATAGCATAACACATAGGTCCTGGCAGCGTAGGAATTGACACCAGCAGACTCGGAGTGCCACCAATGAAAATCCAGCTTCTGAGCAGGGAACTTGCAAAACTTAGCTAGATGTAATTCAGTAGCGTAGGGTGGTTCTGTCTCTGTGCTCCCTTAAGGACTGACTACTACTCAGGTTTAGTCTGCCGTTGCTTTGCAAATGAAAGCAATCCCAAGCTCTTCAATGTGTTCAGAACTGCAGACAGTCTGTAAAATTGATGTCCTGTTAGATTTGGAAGGAATTGCTGTAGGAGCGCCTGCTTATTTCAGTAATGAAACCTTAAATACATATAGCACTGAACATACAAGGAGCAGTTATCACAAGTATGGTCTTGAAGTACGCTTTTTTTTTGGGCAAGGCTTTGTCTTACAGCCGGTCACACTGCAGACCACAGGAAGGAAAAAGGCTGATTTTTAGATTACTCTTATATTAAGACTCAAGATGTTACTGGAGGATGCCTGTTCAGAAACCTACCATATGTCAGTATGGAAAAAAGATAAGATAATCAGAGTTTTATCCCCCTCTGAAATGTTTTTAAATGGATATATAGTCTAAAGCCCTCTTTCATCATACAGTCAAAATTTTCAGAGCTTGAAATTACACTTAACATAAAAAATGTCATCTGATGTTCAAGAGTACTGAGCTCAAAATGATTTCAAATGTGTTTCAATGCTCCCTACCTCTGAAAAATCACATTTCCTTAAGTGCCTAGATATGGATTTAGGGTGTGTAACTGCATCCACTCAGGCTTGAAAATTTTAGCCTACATGTACCTGTGCTTCATAATAAATGTATCAGAAAGCTCCAGACAAGCTATAAAAGCAGTCTCAAAAAAGCAATGCAGACTCGAGCCATTAGAAGACGAGACACCAACCTGACAAAGTACTTGGCTGTATAATTCAACTCATTCTGGTATATGGAAAGCAGCATCTGAAATTCAGGCTTTAACAGACAACTGTAGTAGCAGGAGAAAAATTAAAATGAAACACCTACTGGGGCAGTTTTTTCCTGTTACTTCCCGGTATTTTCCAAATCAATGTGCTTCTTTCTTTAAAATCTCAGATTCTGCTGTCTTCCCAACTCATACGTATGACCTCCTATATTCCACCTTATAAATGTTAAGCATATCTAAGCTTCCTGGTCTGATTCTATTCTGTTTGACTGTTGAGTCAAATCAAGAGTCTCTTACTTAGTGCAAAAGGTGAGGATAAGGAGGTGAGGGAGGGAGCAAACACAAAATTAAACTGTGACAGACTTAAGACTTCCCAAAGGAACAGCGTATGGAGCTATTGGAGAATATCCTCACTCTGCTAGCCAGATCCAGTCTGGCTAGCAAGGTCTACTATTTCCAAACCAAGGCGTGGGATCAAAAACAACACGAAATCATTAAAGAACTTCAGGATGAGAAAAAGAAGTAGGATTTAATGGCCTGTCAGCAGCTGGAGTAGAGCCTTTCTGCTGGAGAAGCTCTAACAAGCAATCTGAGTCTGCCAGGGCACAGGGGGAAACAGCAGCGTTGATAGGAATTTACTAAACTTTCAAGGAAAGGCAAAGGTCTAAGCAAGAGGAAATGCAAATATTTATTGTTATAGGCCTGTGCTCAGAGTACATTTCAATGGATAGAAATGGTTTGTTTTCAAGAAGCTCTTTTTGTGTTATCTTTGACCAGCGTTCAGTATAACAGTTTACCAAGGGCAAGGAGTTAATGTACACCAAATGCAATTGGGTCTGTTAGGAAGCAGGGCTGTGTCAGCCAGAGTAGTTCCATTTAGGCTCAGTATCAAAGGGGGACTAAAAAGGATCTAAAGCATTCTGTATTCCTGAGCACTGAAACATCTTTGGAGGCACAGTTAGGGCAAAAATCCAGGGCTGCTTGTTCTCAGGACAGTTAGTATGAATTTAGCATAAAATGCAACAATTGCAATAGCATAGTTGCATCACTTCTCCATACTAACCACGATACAGCAGAGAGTATTGAATTTATACCTGCTTTTTAACAGCAAAGAACTAGGGAATCAAAAATTAAATCCTAATGAAAGCACAAACCGTTCCCCTATCAGCGGCTGGTCCCTCCCACCCCTTAAAGCCACCGTCCTTCTCATGGAGGAACCAACAATCCTGCCCGAAACCAAAGGATGCTTTGGCACTGAGCCAAAACCTAAAGCACCAAATGAAAATCATCAAAAGCACATCCTAACCAGGACTGAACTTGACCGGTACGGGTTCCCACATAACAGTGTCACTGTAGATTATGGCACAAAATTGAAATCTGTGAACTATGTCAGGCTCTTAACAAACAGAATCGGTGACCGTGAACTACAGTTTGGCTCTCGGTGCCTCACACATTGTTACTTACGCTGATGACAAATGTGTGCAAAAAATTACCCTGCTAATCTAATAATTATTTATACCCAATATACATATTACAATGGAGCTACAGAATGATTGCAAAAGAAGCAAGAAGATGGTGAACTAGGTTCTGCAAGGGAACTGAAAACCATGCGTTACTGGACAAATCAAGGTCTTGACTTTACAGGTTGCTCTGTGTGAGCAATCGATTGCGCCAGTGGCTCCAGTGAGGCCAGTGCAGGCCACCGCCAACATAAAACAACTTGCGGGATCAACACCCACCAGCGGGAAGAGGTGTGTAACTGATATAATGGAGATGAAACTGAAATGGAGACAAGTATCATAATACCAAACACCGAAGAAGGCAGTGTCAAAGGAAAACACTTCCTCAGTTACCTGAAATGACCGTAGACTTTTCATCAAAAGACAATGAGGAAAAACAATACAGAACCGCTGGAGAAAACGACTGCAGAGATAGTATCGTACTGTGTACCAAAATGAGAGATGGGTGGTAGTGCAAATAATAAAACAAAACAAACCAAAGTCTTATGTTGAGTAGATTGCACCTCCTGCTAATTTGCTTCCTTTACACTTGGGCAATATTGTGTTTGTTGTAGGAGCAAGGAATGATTGTAACAAAGTGACCCAAGTCAAATGTTTTTCTGTGCATTGGATACACCATGCAAATATTTATCATCAATGCCAATCTGCACACTAATTTCATTTCTTGCCCCACTGTCAGGAAAAAAGTCAATCTTAGAAATCCCAGACAAAGCACTATTGCACTGTTACTGTTCTCTTTCTCAACAGCAGTTTCTGAGTTTGTTTATTGCTGTGCAAAGTTTTGTTTAAATCCAAACAACAAGCAGACTTCCAAAGGACACCAAACATGATTTTATCACTAATATGACCTTGGAAATATATTTATGTGACACAAAATGCTGAACAGCATAAGCCTACTCTACTGTTCAGAACATGATAATCGAGTTCCTTAATTATAATAGCCTCTCTGTCAGGTAGCCTCTCTTAAAGCTTGTTTAACTGCTGCAACATGTGCTATGGCCACTTTGACAATAATGCAGTTGTGTGCTCAGGCCTAATCTGCATCAGATTTGCCAGGCAAGAGAGACATATGCAGATCTTCTATTAACAACTGTGGGGGCTGCAGCTTTAAAAAAATAATAAAGAAAGTTACAATTTCATTTTCTGTTTACTTTGCACCAACATAAATGACTACACAGCATACAAAGCTTTAAAGAATCAAGATCAATTATTAAATTATTGGTCCAGTTCCTTTAGTACAAACTCTGTAGACTTTAGGGGTCTTTTTACTGACCTATGCACAGGGCAGAAGCCATAGTTTTTATTAAGTGTACTAGTATTGTATGCCATCTTTCAGGCCAAACGTCCTGTTACTGGATGTTGAACACTTAACCTCTGCCAAAAAATCACGCTGCTCTATTTTATCTCAGAAGGCAAAAATACTTCAATATCTTTCGGCAATACTTGGTTGGGACAGAAGGTGAAAGGCCAAGTCAGCAGTTAGTTTACTGTCTAAAACAATAAAGTCATCAGACAAGCTGAAATGGAAGCAGGACATGGTTCCCTACTGGCAGACAAGATTTTGCCATTGCTTTTTTCACATTCTTTATGTAGGCTGAACTTCAAGGAAGGTTTGTACAATGCCAGAACAGACCTGTTTTAAAGCATTGTGTTGATAGCCATCAGAAAAAAAAAAAAAAAAAAAACAGCAGACAAGAAAATTTCCTAAAAAAATAATCCAAACCAAACAAAAACCTCAAAACCCAACTCCAGCCCCATCCCTATGACTTTAAGTGGAGTTTCATGGCAATTTTTATTCCCCCCCCTCCCCCAAATTAGAGTTCAGACTTCAGGTTTCATTCTGAGAAGTTAGAACTGTAACCATTCCCTACTTACAAAAAGAATATTATCGCTCTTCTTCCTTTAAAACTCTGCCAGAAACTCAAAATAATCTGGTTTTGTCCTAAATTTAATCTCACATTCCCTTTGCCTCACCATTCAGAGACAAAACCATCCTCTGGGATAGCAATGCCTATAAAAAGAGTGTCCCTGCCAATGGCCAGCTGTTCCCAATTCTCTCATTTTCCAAAGGGATAAATTGGCAGAAAGCAGCAGAGTTCACATTTGCATTGCCCTCCACTCGTATAATTATTTATATCACATTATACTGAAGACAACTTTCTCTCAAACTGTGATAGCATTTTTTCTTTTTTTTAATTTTATGTGATGAAAATTAAAAGGTTTGATGCAATAGAAAACCAAGCCCTTAGTGCTTTCCAGTGCTTTTGGTGGAGCAGTTCACACAGTAGTTCACACCCTCCTTCAAAATGGATTTTGGCTGCATTTGTGGCAGCTGGTTGAAGACGAGCAACATCTAAAAATCTGAAAATTCACAAATGCCTGCCAGATTGAAGTAGCAAGATGATAGGATACCTTATCATTGGTAGCTTGATCAAATGATTATGTGAACTCCACTCTTAGTATGTATTTCCTTTTACAGCTGCATACATCTGTCCTCTAATGCATACCCTGCAAATTCATAGCAAAGAGTCCAAGAAGATACCACACTTGTCTGAAGAAAACTAAACGTTTGAAAACTAAAGAAAATAATTTAAGCTGAAGCTTTAACAGATACTTTCTTCCGTATAAATTAGGGTTTTAGAGCTTGAAAAGAATGTTCAGAAATAAGGTGTGAATGCAAATAGAAAAACAATCTTTAGAAGTTGCTTTTTCTTCCATTTACAGGCCATTCCCTCTTGCACTGGAGGGGGGTCCAGGCCTGGGTGACAGACGGAGCCGATAATGGAGGGAGGGCTTTGTGCAAGCCCTTTACTGTGTTGAGCAGCAGATTTCTGAAGCAATTTTTGCCTTTAACTTAGACCTAGGCAATTTTCCCAGGGCATGGTGCATATAAATAAAGCCTGGGATGGCAAATTTCACAGCTCCTGAGTAGTTCTCTGACAGGTATGCTAACAAAACCTTAGAGCTGGGGGTAACCCAGGTGCCCTGTGCCGTGGCACTCTGACCCTCTCATGGCCCTGCAGAGTAACCGCTGGGGAACTCACTCAGGTAAACTAACGTAAAGTTCCCAGCACGTGTTTTTCTCTTGCCGTGTTTCATCCATGTGTGAAAGGGAATGTCATTGACAACAAAAGTAGATTAACCACATCAAATATCGACTGGCAAAATTAAGGACTCGTACAATAGAGCCAGTGCTCAAGTCAGGTTTGAATAGCAGGTAGGGGGCTGTTGCAGGTATTGCACCTCAGGGGAGACGTCTGAAGGAGGGGCTGGCCCCCAGCTCCCCATGAATACCGAAAGCAGCAGAAGCAGAGCACTCCTGTCTGCCTGCCACAGGGGTAAGATGCCACCAGTCAGCTAATTGGCAACATCTTATCTCTTGAAGGGGGAACCTCTTCGTGCTCTTGCTGGGCTCCTGCTGTCGCACTTTTCCTCTAATTTAAGAAAGAAAAATACAGTTCTGCCACCCCTTGTTTGAAAATTTGCTAGCCCCTGTACTAATCAGCTAACGCTTTAAATCACAGTCACCTTAACTTCAGAGAAGTTTTACTTGTAGGATAACTTTCTGTCACCATTTTGTATTAGCTTATTCATGTACCTGTAACGTACCCAGGCCTATGATGGACAATGATTTTCCTTCTGTTTCCTACACGTCGGCAGACCACATGCAGACTCTTACCCCTGATCTTTTTATATTGGTCACAGCAGGACTTTAAAAAGGATATATTTCACTACACAGATGAGCAATCACTTTCAAAACTCTTTGCAGCATTTTCCTACCCACTGTGCTTCAATTCACAATTCGATGCCAATAAAAAGTAGCAGTCTCTTGTCTGTGTATGATATTGCAGCCTGTCTTAGGGTAAATGCTTAATCTAAAATCATCACTGCTTAATGGTGTATTCTTTTCCCTGTACTGCAATTTAAAGCAGTAATACAAAGGGTATTTTGGAGAGCTTGTTATATGCCTAGCTGATTATGTTCCTCATTTCTCATCTCCTGATCTTTGATATATTTTGGATTTTGACCCTGTCTGTCCTGTAGAAACTTGTATGTAACATGAATCGACGAGCCAAGAGCTAATGAGGTTCACTGCTTAAAGTGGGCTGTACGTTCTGCCGGCCGAGGTCTGTTCCTTCCGCTGTGTTTGGAAGGAGTATCTGCCTTGCATTGTAAAGTAAATTAAATAAATGGAAATAATTAGTATGTGGTGATTGATGGTGAGGATAGTGGGGTTTAGTTCCAGCCTTGTCACTGACTTGCTGCCTAATTTTGAGAGTTTCACTTAACTTGTATGGATCTGACCCACTTGTGAAATAGCTATAATCTCCCTCACTAACCTCACAAGGTACTGTTAGATTTGGGCCCTGGCTATAACTGCCCTTTCAGCACTTCGGTGCTATTCAGGGTATAAAAAAGAATTTTGCCCGATGTGCATATTTTGACCAAGATAAATTAATTAATTTGGGGGAAGTGTCAGGGGAAACTCTTTCCTTTGTGCACCATAGGGCAGCAGATTACCTCAAAGAGTTTGGGAGAAAGTGGAATAATATGAAACTGTTGGCCTAAAAAGGGTCACAAAGCTAAGGAAGGAACTATATTTCCTTTGAGCCTTTCTCGGACTATTGCCTGCTTCACTCTCTATGCCTATGCCTAGCCTTTAATTAATTGAGGAGTTTAGCACAAGTTAAAATCCTCAACCAACAGACTCTACACAAGAGCAAAGCCCTTTTAAGAGGAACATATTTAAAATAATTTAAGTCATATGTCAGGTCATATGAGAAGTCAAGCCCAGTTTTATCAGGAATTAATATCTCTCAGCTTCTCCAGTTAGCAGTAGATTAGTTTCAAGAACTGTCTCCTGCTCCTTCCTGACTTTTATCTAGGTCATCATGATACATGCAAATATTCCACTGAATTGAACAGAGTTACTCTCATGAAGCTTTAGGACCTCTGTCTGCAGCTCAGGAGTAAGAATATTTAGCTCTGTGCTTTATGTATTTGTCTGCAAACATTCTAATATCTTGCTGCTATCATGAAAAATAAAGGATTTTATTTTTTATTTTATTTGTCCTGGAGCAGAAGCACATAGCACAGATACAGCACATCCAGTTAGAGAGAAATATTTTTTCTTGTTCGTTCTCAAAAATATATATATTTGGTAGGTATGTAACAGTAACTCCAGAGTGTGTTAATTTGCTTGGTCGACTGCCTATAGATAAATGTCTTCAGAGTAAATACTATTTCAGCTATTTCAGGGTTAATTAACCTCTGTGACTGCCAGTATTTTCGTAAAGACTACTTAATAAAAGGTAACTTACTTCCACATTTAAAGTATAAATCCATTACAATTTAATGTTTGCATTCATGTATTATTTTTTCATCTCTTTTACGAGTTAACTAACATCAGTTGCTAACTAAACATTAACTTCAGAGTTATAAAAACACATGCTCCTGGAAAAATATTTTAGCGAGTGTAGATGGTGTCAACGTGTAAAATAACTCTGTAACCACTTCCTCCCTGTTATTTTTAGGAACAAAATGAGATCAACTGGTGTACATATATATTGCTTGTAAGTCAGGCAAGAAAAGAAATACAAAATACAGCTTCTTCTAGAACTATTAAGTTAGCTACATTGCATGCATTGGGTCAGAGTCTGTTTACTTTATTTTTCCTGTGACAAATTCAGAGAAATTCTGTTGGATCCAGCTGAACTGTTCTGAAACTACAGCATCTGACTAAGAACAGGGTTCACCCACTCTATAAGAGATGTATATGGAACGGCCTGCCAACCAATCACAGGTAGGATTTACCTCGCACCTTTAACATTTCCTGCTAAAATTACACAGCAGAACCTCAGGAAACGCGAACCAAGTAGCCCAGCTCGGTGGTGTGGGCTGGGGAGGGAGTGTGAGATGAGCTGAGAAGGAAGGATGGGGGTGGACAGCAAGTCAGAGGCAAATGCTGCGGCCGTGCTCCATCGCTCCTCCACCCTCGGGCCGGTGTGATGACGTGTTGTGGCTACCTTGTCTTTTCTCTAGTGTTTCTCAGAGCTTGTATGAGCGGCCACCGTTAGAGGGTTTGATGTTGCTAGGATGTTGGGGACAAGGAGGGGAGAAAAACCTGTGCTATATATGGCACAGGGCCTGTTTGGTGGAGAGACAATAATCCTTCAAATCAACCTCAAAACAATTTGTGGGGAACAAAAGGTGAGAGTAGAAGAGGTGAAGCAAATGCTGGCTTTCACGGGGTTATAGTCCAGCAACCTTTGCCAAGCGAATCCGGGGGACATTTCCTTCCACCATGGAAAGAAATTCAGGTTCTTGTAGAAATGTTATATTCATACTGCATTGTATATTGGGGCAAATACTGATTTTCTTTAGGATTTCCCAGAAATCTCATTCCAAAATATACATATGTTTTACCTTTCCTGCCTTTTGTGTCCTAATAGTGGTCTGCCTGAGGAGGTTGCTTGCAATTTCCTTTAAATGAAGAAAGAAAACAAATGGAGAAAAAACAATGGCAAAGAAAAAACTGTGGGAACTACAGAATTCTCACTTGTATATTACATTTTTGGAGACAAATTCTCCTTTAAGTGGAAATAATCGCCCCAGAGGAGAAGTTTTTTCCAAACATTTATTGGATGTAAGAAAGACTGGGTATAGATTAAACAGAATCCTTGAGCCAGAGCTGGTTCACCTCTGCCATGCTCAGAGGACGTGCAGAGTGAGCTCCACCTTGCCTGCAAAAGTCAGGGTGAACGTATGTCCCTTGTGGCTTGAACAAAATTAACCTGCGTGTGAAACTGGCTAGAGAGGAAACCCATATACCGGATAATGTTTATATCACAACACTAAGTTAGCCATTCATCTTCCTGTCCTTAATGAGGGCAGGGGTTAAAACATGGAGAATGAACAAGCATTTCACCATTAGAGGTGAGAGTAGGGTGGCAGTGCACAAGGAAAAAGCCTGTGAAATTGCTACTAGCCATGAGTCTCCAAGAGCTTGAGTCTATCGAGTGCTTTCACTAGCGCTTTACTTTCGGAAGAAACTGCTGAATGCTCTCTCTCTCAATTACACCTGCAGAAATGGATTTCTTTTCATACTGACTTTCATATTAAGTCTTAGAAAGCAAGGGCAGCTGAAGTACAAGACAACAGATTTCAGGAAGGATGGTAGAAGTATGTCAGGGCTTCTTGCCATTCACTGTTCAGATGTTTATTTTTCTTGTACATTGAAACTTCGCTTTGTATAACTCACTTTAAGACAATCATATCAAAATTTGGGAATGTGATATGACCGCAGAGATAATCCAGCCAAAATCTGAGCAAGGGCTGAGAAGCACAATAAGATCTGATGCTCTTCAAGGTGTTGCAGTCCTTCATTTAGCATTGACATTTATTATCTCAGCAGTTATTGGCAATAGCATCTTCACTTTCTTGCCAGATGCATTCTGACGCATGATATTGTCCTTGTGACAAAACTTGTTATAAACAAAGGAGATGGAAGATTAAAACAATGACCGTAGTCTTATCAAGGAATTCCTCCCTCAGACTATAGGTCGATAGTTACTGTGCTGTTATACTTTGTATAAAATGTAATAGGATGCTTTAAATCTCCGAGTACAATTTCTGTAAATACATTTGTTGGAGAAGAGAACACAAAAAGCTATCATAACATGAAATACTGTCAAAACAGGGTAGTGTTGATTTAGATACCAAGTTCGTGCATTTCAGCACAGATATCATCTACTCTGATCAGCACTGAGGCATTTATTCCCCTTACTTTAGGATTTCTAGAAGAAATGGTGTATAGAAGAGTAGTAAACAAGTCTGCTGTTTGGAAACCGTACTCAGATAAATCCACTTGCCACTACAGTGCTGTTAACAAAGGTAATAGTGGAATAACAAAAAGGTTAAAATGTCAGAAAATATCTAAAAATGTTTCTTTAAAATGAAACCTATAGTTGCTGGGTACACAGAATCCAGCATTTTTCTCACCTGACATTTTGTTTATGCCATTTTCCAGTCTGTGAGATCAGGTAGTGTGCATATGAAAAATATTTATTGCATTCTGTGCTGCACTACATACAGGCATTCGAATCTCTATGTGTACATTTCAATAAAGTAAGAAATACATTCCTGAAGTCCCTTTATTTACTTATCAAGCAAAACTCCTAAAAATGAAAGAAAAACAAACCATCTCCAGACAAAGCAGCAGTCTGAAATCTCTCATATGCAGTGTTAAAGCAAGACCGGCTTGTAAAGAAAGACAATTTTTATTTTTTTTCAAAAGAGGATGGTGGATTTAGGAAAAAAACAATTGTCATCTCCTGCACCTGGTGACTGGACTGAAATACATATTTTAATTATATTTGTGGATGTTCAGAAATATTGCCAGGGCTTTCAAATAGCCATAACTGAGCAGAAATGCTGCATTTGATGATGGCCCAATTTTGGCCCATATAAAATGATAGCATAATGGCTGTAGGAAATATCTAGAATTCCTTTCAGAAATCTGAAATAACATGAAACCTGTCTTGGTTTCCCTGCATCACTGTGTAATGCAAGTCTATCAAAATGTTCAGCCTGGCCTATTTATTGCTTCCCATTCAAGGATGCAGAATTGACCATTTTAAGATGAAATGCAATGATTATACATGCCACTTCAACTGTTCTTTTTTTCTTCTCCTTGGATTTCCAAACAAAATCCAGAAAGAAGTTCAGAGAGATACAAGCTGAGAGAGAAAGCAACTGGTCTTCTGTTCCCCGTGAAGGACGAACCCAGCAGCTTGTTCAGCTTCAGCGTGAGCTGTAACGTCGTGCAGGGTGTCTCTCCCTTCTATACACTTTCCCAGCCAGTAGTTGCCATAAACAACATTGTAATATTGTCATGTTGCAAGCACACTAATCATATCACACGTATGGATGTCAGCGTAAACAGCATGAATGTCTGTTATTGCCACACTCACAGTTTCAGCGGAGGAGCCAAGACAAGGAAGAATAGGAACTGAAGAAAATAAGGCTGTTACGGAGAGATCATTCTAGTTAACAGATGAAGATCCACCTCCAAGAAGCTGCTTTTCCCTTCACAACAACCTAGTCAAACCTTCACTGCCTCCTGGTGAGGGGTATTCCTACCGCACCATTTTTCGTTCTGCTCTAAATCGATGATTTCGTTGATTTATCTGGCTTTTAGATATGACTGTCGTTTATTAGAATAGTGAAGAGAGATGAGAATAGGTAGAACAATCAAGAAGAGGAGAGGTGAGAGGAAGTGTGTAAAAAATAAAGCATTTTAGGGAAAAGGTCCACAGAATAATAAACTATTAAAAACTTCCCTGGGGTATTATTTTTATACATACTGTACAGTTTAACAGAGAATTGTAGCATATAATACAAGTCAAAAATCTCATAGAAATAACATGACTTTTCAGTGGGAATAAATGTTTTGTTAGTGCAATTTCTAGGGCATTCTACTTCATTTCTTTAGAAATGAAGTTATTTTTCAATAATGAAGAAATAAAACTGAAAAAAATACACAGCCAATCATCTTGAAGTATATACCCATTAAAGGTGCTAAGCAGACCAGGGCTAAGCAGACCTTTTCTGGTCTATTATTATCACTTTAACAGTATGATTTTTTTAGTGCATTTTGTTTGATTTGAGCTACCGTTACATATTACGAATATGAAAAAAACAGACATATAACTACATGCAGTTGTGTAATCAAGGAAAAATGCAAGTCAACAGAGTGAGCCTTCCTCTAATTCGGTAAAATAGGAATTACCCACTTCTGCTTGCCTTACCACCAAACACCAGATTTCAAGTATAGACAACACTTCATTTTACCTCACTGACCATAATTTGAAGAGGTAGGCATATGTAAATATATTTTTCCCTCTTTAGCGTAAAGACTAGGCAAATAATTTTCCACTAACATCTCTGTTCCTTCCTGGTCCCATCCAAACGAACAAGGTAAGGTTGCTGTGAAGCATTCCTTTTACTCGCTCTTCAGCTAAACTTATACTGCTATGTTGTAACTTGACCATGCCAAAACCACATAAATGACTACATAAAGACCAGTTTGTACAACCTGTTCTTTGGAGATGAGATCATAGCACAGGGAGGCAAATTTTTCCATCCTTTACCATGCGAAGTAATGCCTCACCTTGCTTATCCTCCCCTGGACGAGGAGGGGATGGATCAGTGGCACGATACAGAGGAGCGGTGACCGGGAGCAGCAGTGGCAGGACACAGCTCTGCGCTGCGACATCCCATAACATAGGTATCTATATTGTCCCTGATGGATGGCTCTGCAGCCCAGCGCTAGATGGGTAGGTGCAAATGGATCCAGAGTTTTAGTAATGTGTTAATAAAAAAACCCAATTAAGATCAAAATACCTTCCACAAGGTTAACATGAAAAGTGATGTGTTGAGTTAAATTACACTAAGGAATAAATGGCAAATGCCTGCTTATATCTCTAAGTGGGGCTTTCATGAATAATCCAGCATGCTTGATAATGATAATGAAACTGCCCGTGTCTTATATATTAGAATTACTTCCCCGTTAGTCTCTACAGGCTAAAAGCTTTGCCTCTTGTTGCACACCATGCTAGCATGAAGAGCTGCTAAGGCAAGGCTCGATTTTTATGTCGATAGTCTACTGCAGTTAGAGGTGAGTTCTTGTTATTTGCTTTCCCACAAGCCCACAAAAAATGGTACTGCACACCTCTGTCACAGTAAAACAGATGATTTATATTTCTTAGCTAATGGATATCTTTTAACAACATATATCTAAAAATTAAAACCAGCCAAAAATCTGTTAAAAGCAACTCTAGCGGTTACCTCTAGCTGCTGGCCTGGTGGAGTCACTAAAAGGGGAGGCCTGGCTCTAAATGCAGAGTTCAGCCGAAACATGTAGTACCACAGTAATTTTAAAATTTGCATCAGGAAGGGTGAGGTCAAATACAGAGCTCGTGGGGAGTAATCAACCCTTTTTATAGAAAAATTATACTGACAGGTATAACCCCCCTGAATTACAAAGCAACGTGGCAGTGGGAACAGATTACTGGTTAGCCAGTTTATTAGGGCTTCCAGAATTTGTAGCTTACCCAAGAGACATTTTAGTTACAGGCTAATCAACTGGAAAAGATATTTGAAGAAAAAGGATATCCTAGTTGATATAGTTCACAAAGCATTAGTTAAGCCTCATGAGTCTGATGGACAACAAATTATTGTTGAAACAGCTCAAATCTAAAGAACATTTTTCTGTGTCATTTGTTTCAACTTGTTCTCCTTTGTCACCTAAAATCAAGGAAGTAGTGCTGCAGCATGCATTTATGGGCCACGTCAGTGACAAGTTTATTCTCCTACCGTTTCCCTCGTACTTTTTTCCTGTCTGAAATAAAAAGGGCAGGGACTATCTCTGTCGAACAACGGCAGATTTAAACTGGAACAGCCTGCTGCTCACTACTCCAAGACCATTTTACATTGCTCTGGCAGCATAAAAGAGACTTAAATGGACGTAAAAGGGTAACTTACACTCACTTTAATTCCCCTGTTATATTGCCAGTGATATATACAGCAGCTTCAGAGTAACCAACAATCCAGACCTAAATGTTAACTGTTACGATTTTATTGCATGCAGGGTATTGCTACAAATCTGTAACTTGGGATATTCTGTCCTGTTGCCAGACATAGAAAGATTTACAAATTACAGCACGATCTCTACAGTATTATCTGTATCTATTATACTTACGTGGGGTCAAAGTATGCAGGAACTTTGTATTTTTAGCAAATTGCAGCTAAGCATTTTAATTCAGTATCAGTCTGTCAGACAATTCTCCAGGGCATAAGATGAGATGCCAGGGTTTATTTGCTTTGTTTGCTAGACAAAGATTTCTCTGTGAACTGCTCTGGATATATATTTTAGCCAAAGGAGCTACACAAAGACTTTGAGACTGATACTGTTCTGAGTACAGGTTTGCCTTGAACCTCCAAATGTAGTACGGCATGCAACTAGAAATCGCTTTGCCCTGTTACTGATATAATGTTACAGTAGAACATAACCAAACCATGCAGGATTGCATAAAAGATCCAGTTAACCTCGTGTTCTGTTTCCAGCAATGGTCAAATGCAGATGCCTGAGGAATAGGATGAACATAGGTGGTCCTCCCCCATCTCTCCCACCCTTCAACCTTTTGCAGCTCAGGGGATTCCTGAACCAGACTCGGTTTCTGGGCACTGAGCATCCCTCCACAGATTTCCCTTACGTAAGTTCATGCCATCTTCTCCCAAACGCCTGTAAACCGTCAGCGTTCACAACATCCTGTGGCAAGGATTTCCTCAGGTCTGTTACCAACTGCGTAAAAAACATCTCCTTTATTTTGAATTTGGCTCCTGTTAGCTCTATTTGATGTCTTTTTGTTCTTGTAGTGGAAGAAACTGTGAACAATCAATCACCATCCACTCTGTCATGTCACTCATTGGTTTGCATCCTGCAGGCATCTCTTTTTTTCAGACTGAAGGATTCCCATCTATTTAATCCTGCCTTCAGCTGGAGTTGTTCCCATAACGAGCCTGTTGCCATTTTCTGAACCTTTCCAGTTCTCCTTCATCCTTTGAATTGCAGGCACCAGAACAGCATGCAGTATTCAAAGATGGGAAACGGTTCTCTGTTGCATTCTCTGTTCTTTTCCTCACAATTTCTAATCCTAGACTAACTTTTTTTGACTGCAGTTGGGCACTGACCAGAAATTTTCATAAAACTGTCTATTACAAACTCGAGATCTCATTCTCTAGTGTTGCTAGTGAATGCAGAGTTCATGTAGACTTAGGGGTTTTTCCCCTTTCACACTTGAGTTACATTCAATTTCAATCTCCACTGTGTTGTTATTAAGATCACAGGATCTTTTGCCAATATTTCTTAACTGGACTTTTTTACTCTCGCACATCTGTTAGTGTTATCGGCAAAGTTTTTCATCTCACTGCTCATCACCTTTCCCAGATTGTTTATGAATATATTGCACAGCAGAGATCCTAGTATTGATCCGGCAGAACTCTCCACTCGCTCTCTCCACTGCCAAATCTCCTATCCTCTGATAAAGGTCATTTAACAATTTTTTATCCAGGCAAAGATCTTTCCCCTCATGCCATTGTTGCAAGGTTTCATTAAGAGACTTTATACCTAACCCAAAAATCTTCCGGGAATCCAGGTGGACTGCATCAACTCCATTGTCCTAAACTGAATGTTTAGACAACTCCAAGAGACTTGTGAGACATGGCTTCTCCTTACAGGAGGGATTCAGCTCCTCACCAGGGCACTATATTTCTCCACCATTTCTCTTATAGCTCCTCACTAGACATTAGTTCCTCAAATCTAATCTGGAAGGTTTTAACTTTTCCCATTGTGAATGCAATGGAATGGCTATATTTGAATTATTAGCCTTTTATTGCCTATTTCTTTTGTAAGTCTCCTCTGCTGTAATTGTAGGTTATTCAGAGGTGCCGACAGGATTAGGGCACTTTGAATAGCCTGTCATAGCAGTTGTCTGTTGTTCACACCAGGCTGAATTCAGCACCATTGAAGTAAAGGTGATCTTAGCCACTTGATTTGATATAACAAAGATCAAATTAATTCTTGCCTCATATTATCACAAAGGCTGAGTGCTCTTTATATGTTTTTTTCCAGATTATAATTTTTATTGCTTTGTGCAACTACTTGTGGATTAATTCAATCTGAATGGAAAACACCTTCAAATTTAAGATATACTGAATTTATTCACTCCTGATGTTTTATCTTCCGTAGCCCTGATGCATAGCCTCATTCATTTGAAATCCAGTCCTGCCACATCTATACCTATTCCACTCCTCTCTGCTCCACTGCTTAAATCTGCACGTGCTGCAAGCCTCATGCTCTGTTCTTCTGATGTCTACAGTCTTCTGATTCCAGGGTGCCTGTGTTTGTATTACAGCTGGTATTTCTTCTGTGCCTGCATGGACCCAATGTTTGTAAATTCCCAAACCAAACAGACCCTGGAACTGACTACTCTCATTTATTTCCTTTCTTTTTAATTTCTCAGTGACAGGTACCTCCATAATTAAGACATCGGCTTCCTCTTTGAGAAATAGTATTCATTTGAATTCACACGACAGAAATCTAAGGATTTACACAGAATCTGCTCATGCCCCTCAAACGAATGTGAGTAACAGTGTGCAAACATGGAAAGCTATTGCTCTATGCACCACCTCAAGGCACGCTATTCCCCCAATTATCTTCCTGTCTTCTCATTGATCAATGGTAGGCTTTGTGAAAGTCCAGGAATGCATTTGGAAGAAGGAAGCTGCCTAGAAACAGAGAGGACCAGCAAAGCTAGTAAGATCAAATGCCCCGTACCTTTCCTGTGGTGCTCCTTGGAGGCTAGAAAGCCCCGTTCTTAGAGGGCTCCAAAGCCAGCTGTGGTGCCAGGCACTTGAACAAGGATCCCCAAGGTGATGCAAAGCCTTCAACGTGTTCCCCTTTTGGTCTGTGCTCTCACCCTGCTCCTCAGCCTCCACTGCCAATTTTGAGCGAAAACACACCCTCAGTCATTTGCTGCTTAGGTTAATGACACAAACTCTTTTCCTGCATGTTACAATTTGGAAAAGAAGAAAAAACAGTGCCAAGGAGCAATCTAGAGATTTCCTTCCTGTAATAGTTTCTTTTTTCATTCTGCCATGGTCCACAGACAGCAGAGGAGGGAAGGACTTCAGGAAGCTCTTGTCAGTGGCCCAGCGCAGTTCCCACTGAAAGAGCTGGGTCTACAGCAGTCAGCCAGCTGAGGAGCAGTTTTGAAAATGCCGCCCCGCACGTCTTGTTCTCAGACAGACAGTGGTGGAGCTGGGCGTAAAATTTCTGAAATTTCCTTTCCCTGGAGGAAAGACAGCAAGCCCTGTCTCTCAAATGGCATTGAGGCACAGCTCTCTTCTCCTTTTCTTGTTACCATACCCTAATTAGAATTCAGTGTAAAGATTAGTGATAGCAGGACTGGTTCTGGTTGGATGTTTTTAGGCCACAAATATGCTGTTACATAATCAGATGGTTTAATCTTTTCATAAAGATGCATTTCTTTATCATAAGAAGATACAGGGTTTGTTTGCTACAAGAAGGAATTGTTATACTTTAATAATAGCAGTCTGGGTTGTTTATTCAGAGTCAAGGTTTTTATGACTCCTGAGCCAGTGATGCCCAGTAATTAGATCTGTAGCTTTTGGCTCCTTGTTATTCAGTGCTGCTGTATTAGAAGGATTACATTTATATATTAGTGAGCCAAAGAAGATTTTTCTTTTATGAACATTGAACTTCTGAGAGGTTTTTTGAATTAATAACAGTGGAATTAATGCTTTGAAGGCATTTTTATTAAAATGGTGATCTCGGTGGACACTATGCAGCAGCACTGGTTGAAAAGTAGGACATATGTTGGAGAGGAAATTCAAAGATTTTTTACATTTGTTTTAATCACAAGTCAAGGCAAAACGTCAAAAAGCTCCCAATTTTTCATGAACCAACATACTATAAAATGCTTAGAACTGACAAGGCTCAAACTTCTTTTTAAGGGTGCAAAAGAGTAAATGGTAAATTTGAAGGAAATCCTTTTGTCCCTTCCACAGCAAAATGTTTTCAACAAGCAGCTTAAAGAATGTGATGACGTTGATATAGTCTCCTGAAATGTTTTAATGCACTTCAGCCAGCTCTTTCCAATGGAAAAATCTTTGAAAAACTTCAGAGCAGTTGTATTGTGCAGTGAAAGCATGCCTCACCTTTGCAAAGACAGAAACATTTTGCTCGAGATGTGCTTCTACCAAGCTATGCAGCATTACCATTGTGCCACGATACCACGGGGACGAGCCTTCACCGAACTAGGCACTTCTCTGCAGAAGACAAAGCTAGCCCCATCCCAAGCAGCGCGCAGTTTAGATGCTGTCAGCCTCAGTACATAGAAAACAGAGCACGGCACAAAGACAGCACACGTGAAGGCAGAAGGCTGCAGTAGAGCGAAGATGTGAACCTGTGCTTGCTCTCAGGTCAGTGCCTTGATCAAAGGACTATTCTTCCACCTTTGATTTGCTTTCAAGTCATGTGGCTCGGAGTTTCTGTTGAACTTCAGTCTTGGACAAAGCTCCCCTCATTTTTAACCGTGAGTCTATCAGAAACACTTATTTCCCTAGGGTTTATTTCAGTTTATTTTTCCTAGACCACTGGAAACTGCGATTCACCTTCTGAGGTTAGTGAAGAATTATAAAATGATCCAGGTTCCCTTAACTGCTTGAGTCTTTCCACACAGCAGATGGTCAGAGAACTTCTAATGGGGATCTAAACCACAGGGGATCAGGTGCCTTGAGATATTGTTCTGGACACATCATACACCTTTGATTTATAGAAAGTTTCAACAATGGATCACACTATGTAATAAATATTCTTTTCATTTTTCCTTAAAAGTTCTGCTACTGTATGCAGAGTCCAAATGCTTAGTAACTGTTTTCATTGGGTGCAAAAATGCTTCTCCTTGTCAATATTCTTGATAATGGTGAACTGACAGATACTTCCTCCTTCTATAAATATTACTACTGCCCTATTTTCTTTGAGATTTTGTGATCCTATTTGTTACAGAGAGTGTGCATTCTTGGACAAAAGAGATTTCCCTAAAGGCAGGATAACAGCTAAATGAAATGTAGCTTGCAAGTAGGGATTGCATTATGATATCATACAGCGCAATACCATAAATATTTTAAGTCACTCTGCATTCTGTGTTATGATATAGGTGTGAGTGAAACTGACCCAAATGTACACTGGTTTAATGCAGAATTATGTGATGCAGGTGCTTGACAAATACCATACATGCGTAACACCCAGAGAGAGAACATTATTTTGGGATAGCGTTTCTAAACCAAATGGCACATGTGTACATTTCCTCTGCATCCTCCAAGTACAGGAATAAGGAAACTGGTGCTGCTTACTAGTCTTGCTAGCTGATGGCACATCCTTGGCCATAGCTTTTAGCTCAACTTAAGAGATACTATTAGTGTTTTTGTTTGAAAATAATGGGGAAATAAGCTGATCATTGCAGCCAGATCTAGCCAGAGACCCCTTAAAATCTGGTAGAAAAGATATTAGTAAGGATGCCCAAGTAAGAGAATAGTGTCTAAAAACTCCTTTTCTTGGTTGCTTACACATTTAAATACACAGACCATGCCCCAGATCTGCTGGACCTGGAGCCTGTGTGTTCATTCATGCCTAGCAAGGACAATCAGCAAAGCACACTTTGCACAGTTATTGAGGAGAGAACAGGGGATGCTAACTTCTGCTCCTCCATCTCACAGCTGTTCTTCTCACCTCTGCTTATGCTCAGAAAAAAAACCCAGAATAAAACCTTCTTGTAAGAAACAACCCTATGTACCATTTATTGTGCAACAAAATGTTCAAATATCCATGACATTTCCATGTATTATTTAGGGCTGTTTTTTTCCTGATTAAATTTTCATCTCTAAGACCCTGATTTCATTTTGCTGGATTCGTGTATTTCAGAACCCCCAGTTGTTTTAAACAAAGCTACAAGGTTGTCCTTTTAAAAATCCAGAACACATATAATCTGAAACAGTCCACTTTTCATGTTTCCCAGGTCTAAAGCCTTTTTTACAACTACTTAACCTCTTCTCCTGATTTACATAAAAGTTTTACATGCCACCATCTAATTCCACGGCAATTTATTTTCCCTTATATATAGGAGTAAAGTAGCAATCTTTTTCTTTTCTTTCTTTTCTTGAAAAATTGAATAACAAATCTATGTTTCTCTACTATGAAGTGAATAATCTGGTTGATTGAAAAGGCTCAAAATGATTCCTTAGGAAATTCTGTATATCTTTTTTTTTTTTTTTTTGAAGAAATGTCCCTTTTCTACAAAATGGTCCCTCCAGATTAAAGCAGTATTGCTGCAGTGGTTTTGGACATTGATTTACAATAGAGCTGTATAGTGTTTGAAAGAAGGAGGTCTTGAGGGCAGTACTCAGAACAAAGCTGCTACGGCTTTTATAAAGTCAATAACAAGTTGCAAAAAGCCCTCTGCTACAGAATGGCTTGAGTTCCCTAATGGGAAACCCAGTGGCCTTCAATCTTGTGCCTTAATGTACCCGATATTTGAACTTCTCTCTCCACACTGTAATCATGAAGGCGGTTTCAGCCAACACTTATTACCTTGCAGTTGATTAGTGAGGAGCACGTAGGGACAGTCAGCTGCCTCGGCCGACCCACGGGAAACCGATCACTCCTAATCATCTCTCCACAGCCCGGGTTGTCAAGCCTGCGGAGGAAGGATGCTGGGGAGGTGATGTTCTGCACAGGATTTGCCTCCCACTCCTTTCAACACAATCTCCCATTTCCCTTGTTATCCCCACACCAGATTACGGCCAGAAATAGTAAATCTAAATCTATTCACTGTACAAGTAGACCTTAACCCAGTTCATTCCTCCTGCTCACAGAAACCTGCACCCCAGAACACACCGAGGAGGGGAGATGGTGGACCTGCGTCATCGACACCCCTTCCCCATCCACCCCTGCCTTCCTGTGGGCTTCTGCACACGGCAGCATTCCCCACCGCAACGGTACGCTCCAGTGTCCTCATCACATTAACAGAATATAAATGACTATGGAGAGGAATTTAGGTGGAACAAAGGATTTCCACCAACCTAGCGAAGGGAACAGAGAGAGGAGAAGTTTTGCTCATTCTGTGCTATGCCGTTACACAAAACCTGGAGGCAATCAGCAGCCGGGGAGAAGCAAGCCCAGGGCCTTTGTCCAGCATCTACCTCTGTCTTCAACTTCCCATCTCTTCCTCTGTGCTGCTGTTTATGAAATTGTAATGATAGTAGTAAAACAAACGCAAATAAATAATGGATGGATAAATACATCTTGGGATGAATAAATTATGGCAGCCACGCTGACTTTCAAGAGTAAGAGTTGTTGCAGTTCGTGCTTGACAGGGGCTGTCATGGGGGGTTTCTCCTGGATCCGCCAGCACTCACACGGCAGTGATGCAGGCCCTGGGAGCAGGGGCAGGGCAGGGGCAGGGGCAGGGCAGAGGCAGAGGCAGAGGCTTGCTGCCAGAGTACGTGGCAGGCAAAGCGGTGTGAGAGGTGGTCTTCTGCAGCTCAGGCCCTCGTGGGAGGTAGGACTCCTGACTGGAAGAAAATATGCATTTCAAGGGAAGAAAAAAAAAAACCCAAACAGTAGTCCATAGTAGTCCAAAGTAACCCTTCATTTGCTGCTGGCATCCAGAGAGAGCTGAGCAAGGCGTCAGTACCTTCCCAGCCACCCCAGTAGCCCTTCTCCCAACCATATGCCAAGCCCTGCAAACGAATTGCCTCACTCTCCTTTTCCCTGTGGGGTTTTCCACCTCTGTCCTTGAAGCTGAAGGAGAAAAATGAAGATTCCCTGCTAATGTAAAGCGTCATAGCTCACAGACTTCAATTTTTCCCAGCAGAGGATCAGATGTTGATACAGCAAAGCCAGAGAAATAAGATCAGATTTATTCCCTATTCAGAGATTGCAGAAACTGTTGGGGAGTCTCTGATAAGGCAGTTGAACAAAGCCCAAGCCTCAAAGTGGTCCAGATCGTCGGGTTTTTTGCCTCAAAATGGAAATGAGTCTGAACCAGCTTCTGCAATCAGCTATGAACCAGAACAACTTCAGTGACAGCTGTACCTTTACCAAGAGGAACTGCAACACTGACTGGTTCAAGTCCCTGCCTACGGCAGAAAGTCCAGCGAGGGGGTTTGTGCGGAGGGGGACGGGTAGCTACACAGACAGCAGAAAGCAGATTGCTACAGCAGCCAGCATTGGGAGGGCACCGGGGCAGTCCAGGGGGACGTAAAGCTCAGGGACTTGCCTGAGAGGCACCACAGGTATCTCCGATGCCGAGATGCACCATCACCTTCCATCGCCAGCAGCAGCAGAACCATCCTGTCGTTTAGGGAAGATGTTATATGATCTCATGCTTGTCAAATAATCATTCGGTATATACCAAAAGATTGAACAAATTGCCGTCAGTGGAGACCCAATTCAAAAGATGTACCTCTTAGCTCTCAATAGAGTCTAAATGAGTCAGTGGTGGACTACAGCAGCTTGAGCACACGGGAGATGCCCCCTTTCACTGCAGCCCAGAAGCAAGACTCTGTCAGCATTTGATGGTCTTCAGGTGGGACCAGCAAAATACTGCATCATTCCTTATTGTATGCAATCTTTCACTGAAATCCACCTTGTTGCTCTGAAGGAACTATATTACCCAGTTGTCTAACATACTCCCAATTTTTTCCATTTTACTAAATTTACTAAATCTTTATTAAAAATGTGGGAGAATCCTAACAAAACATGTTTGTCTGCCTATGCTATCTTCAACATGAAAAATACAATTCCAATTCAAATTAATAGACATACTAAAATATATACTAATTTTAATTGTAGATACTTCTGTTAACTATTTAGTTATATAGTATACATATATACACATGCCATATATAGTACATATTCTATACAATTCACTATGTTACATATAACATAGATCTTCTAGTATCTTATAGTATACTATGGTATACTATGTACACTCTCTATATAGTATATACTATATATAATATGTATAACAATATATCCTGTACATAGTTAACACAATTATTTAGAATTAAACTTTAAGTAAATATAATACTTTGAAATAATTTGTATATACTGTATATACTGTCTGTTAAGATAGTTCACTATTTAAATCGATAGAATTATTTGGCAAAGTATAAACATGGAACATTGTGCTTTCTGCAGAATCATAAAAGAATCATTGCTCTTTCACAGCACATCTATCATAACAATCACAGAAATCTCTCTAAAGCATGCAATACAATATACAATAAAGCAATCAAAATCTAGTGAAGCTGGAATATTAAATAAGATATTAACTTTATGATAAAGGAACTCAAACTAAAATTATTGACAATACGTTGTCACGAAAAAGAAATTTTAGCCAAAATGTAATTACTCAAATAGAGCACAGAGGCAAGAATATATTTCAAGAAAATATGTTACTCTTTAAATTCAACCTTTTCTTTTCCTAGCTGGTCTCAACTTCAGTTTCTAAAGCCTTCATAATTGCTGGAGGTTATTATGCTTTATTATTGTCTGATAACAAACATTTAATTACCTTGGTGATAATTTCAGCACAAAATGCTCTAGAAATACAAATTGAATGAATCATCATTAACTCAGACTGTAAAATAACTAAAATAACTAGCTCAAAAAAAAGTATTGCTTTTAAATATAAAAAAGCAAGTTGGAGGTCTCTTTCAAAGTCAAACCAAAGAGAATTTTCAATAAGCCAACAGTAGCTAAAGTTCAACTTACAGTAGACAGGCAACTTCCATTTTACATAATACAAAAAAAAAAATCTGCAACAAGTTTTGTATCCTACTGTGATATATGTTGCTACTTTTGTGATTATTCCATTTTTACAACTAAAATGTGCTGCTAAACTATGTCTAACCTGAGGACTTGGATGTTTCTCCCACGGTTGTCCATGCTGACAGCCACATCCCAATTCATCTGGGCCCTGGGTCTGTTAAGCCCTAGATCCCTTGCTGCATCCAGGAGTTTGGGGAATGAAATTTAGGCACCTGAACCAAATGGGAAAAACTGTTATAATTGTTATACTTTAGCTATGTCCCTAATTTAGGCACCTGAGCCATCAGGATCTCTCAATGTGCATAATTCCTCGCAGTTTTGATAAAGCAGGGGTTTGTATCACAAGGTCATGCCCCATGTATTGGGTTTTGGCTGTAGTTTGTGTAGACGCGCTATGGTGCATGAATTACGGACATTACTCTTTCTCGCTTTCTTGTGCCCTCCTTTGTACGCAACCCATAGGCTGAAACTTATCTTTTATTTACATTTTTTGTGTGTTAGATCAGTTTATGTGGAAACTGGCCTTCAAGTTCAAGCTGTGTATATGTACTTGCGCGTGTATTCCTTCACATTCCATTCCTTCAATACTGTTTTAATCTCCTGGCCACATTTAATCTAACATGAATAAGGAATCCCCAAAATAATTTGGTTTCTACAGGTTTTGTTAATACAGACAGTCAAGTAGAAAGGAAACCCTACTCAGAGCCTGGACTGAGGGAAAGGCAACAACATGCGCTCACATGTTATTAGACATTGGAGAACCTATGTGGGGGACAGGGGGACAGAGAGACAGAGACACTTTCGAATAACACTACAATGGGGAAAACATCCCGTTCAATTTACCCATTCTAAAATCTATGCTAAAATCAACCAATTATGATTGAAAACCAGATGTCATTAGTTTCAGCGTTTAGAGAAGTCGTTGTTTCACCTGGGATCCTACTTCATCTCCTCTCTCTGTGCTCCACAGGGGCTTCCAGAGAGGAGCACACAACTTATCCATCAAGAACAATGAAATGATTTAATAGACAGCAGTTATACTCTACATTTATGTAATCTACTAGCTCGCTCGTGAGCTTTGTCCTGTTTGTTAGATTGAGGCGTTTAGCCAGAAGAGGTGTTGCTTTCAAACTAAATGACAAATTATTCTGTGAGAATTAACGGAACAAACACTGATCAGAACTACAATGATCTCAGTACCTTGTCCACACTCCTATGATGTGCACGTTCACCTCACAACTTTTAGTTTATAGCCATTTCTACTTTGTTGTCATATTGAAAACAGAAAAGGCAAACTAATTTTGTTCACTCTTTAACAGAAGTCTGTCCATTCTCTGTAGTATCTTATGAGCTTTGACATTGAACTCAAAAAGATTTACCTCTAAGCTGCTTGTAAACTCTCCAGTGAAGGAAGGAAGTAATTTTGTCTTCAGAAAACCTGATGGACTTTAAACTACTTGGCACGTTCCAAGACACTTGCTTAGTTTCTCCTGGTAGCTTCTTTGACAAAAAGATGCTGAATTTCAAGAAGTGAAAAAGTGATTTAAATTTGCTGGTGTTTTTGGTGAGAATTAAGAATGCATCACCACGTTGCTATTTTAGCTTTAAGTCTTCAAAGCTTTTGTCTTTAGCATCATAGAATCCCTCAACTAAATTATTTTTTAAAAGTTCTGTCTTTAAGGTCCAAAATTCACCCAACGCAGAGTCACAGTGGATATGACTTCCTTGCACGCTGTATATGTTAATAAGAAAACAACAGTATTTGTAATAATTGTAAAAATAATATAACAAAAAAAAAGGAAAAAGAATCTTTAGCAGATGCTCTGTAGTAACTTCAATAATTTTAAAATATCCAAATAGGTTACGTTTTGCTGCAGAAACATGTGATATCAAAACTAGCTCCAAGTTAATCTTCAGTGTAATTCTGATTACTTCAGTTGAATTGCATCAGGGATAACTGGGCTCATAGTATTCTGCAGTTTCTAGGTTCTTAAATCCAAAAACACTGCATAAGGCTAGACCTATTAAAAAATAAGTGCCTGGTACTTCTGAACAGTAGAATTTAGTTTCAAAAAGGAAATAAGGTAAAATTATTTATAAATGTTACTTAATATGTAACTTACGGATCTGAGAATAGTACTCCTTAAATTTCTTATTAAGAAGCTGATATAATCTGATCCCTACTAAAAAAATTAATACAAAAGGTGATTTCCAGTTAGGATGGATGTTATCTTTGTCACCTGATACATTTGCAATGTTAGATTTTAAATACTTGAAGAATTTTCCTGGGCAGATCAGATGATTCAAGGACTGATCATCAAATATTAGAGAAACAGCAGGTTTTAACATGTTGATGGTTGATTGTGCCTGCTTCACTACAAAGAAAAAAAAAAAAAAAATTGAAGTTGATCCTGAATATTTCAGATTTTTCTGCTTTTACTGAAATGGTTTAGACAGAGGGCAAGTATTAAAAATTTGAGGAGAACAAAACATCCCAGATCTGATATACTGTTATACCAGTAAGGATTTTAGGAAAAAAAAAAAAAATCAGCTTATTTCTTTATTTAAGATGTATATTACTGCTTGTCTGTTATCCAATGTCAGAGACCACCTGGTCTAGAGGTGTTTCATTTGTTTCACTCGAGGGCACTAGGTGGCTTCTCAGCTAAGACTGAGCAGGTGTACTGCTTGATTTTGGGTGTAAACCTGTCCCTGCCATCATTTGGTGGGTGAGGAATGAGGTGGGGTGCACAACAGCAATGCCTGCACCCGTCCCTGGGCACACAGCGCTGCTTCAGCTCTGCCCGAGGCCCTGGTGGGTACCTTGCCATCGGCCGTCAACAGCAGTGCCAGACAGAAGAGAGCTACTGCCGGCTTCTTCTGCTCCCTACCTGACCAAGCAGTGCCAAATGGGAACATGCCATTTTCTTGTGCTGTACATCATTGGTTATGTGCTTCCTTTAAGAGCAACCTAGGATTTAAGACACAAATATGGGATTTTACCCATGTTTGCTGCAGTTTTTGGAGTACAGAAGTGCCTAAGTGGAGCCCAGCAGCTTGTTTTTCTTCAAAGGCTGACTTAAGCTGGTAGCTCACACATGAGGATTGCTTAATGATGCATCAAAATCCTTTAAAAACAGATGCAAGATTGGCAGCCAAGCATGTTAGTGATTTTGGGTTGGGGTACAGGCAGGTGAACAAGATTATTCATCTTGTCTGACACCTGCCTTCTGCCTCACTTGTATATTGATTTCTGCCTGAGCTATTTCTAAACTAAAGCAGCTACAATGTGTGCATTTGCACCCCACATCATAGAGGCTGTCTTCGCTTATTGTCAGATTTTCTAGAGACCATTCAGCCTGAGTATGCATTTTAGTTAAACCAGCCATTGATGCAGATGGAGAATGAACTTACAACGGTATCTGGCATGGTCGAAAGTAGACTCTGTGATAAATGCATCTAGCACTTTAGACACTTTAGATTCCTCTGGGACAGCTGCAACATCTTTGAGCGATCACTGCACCACCAAGCTGTGGATCATAGGTTAATTGGAAAGTTTGCTAATGCAATAGTTGTACTGGGGCTGTGAAGAACAGCATTGCTTCTTTGCACCATTTTACTTCAGATGCTCTAACCCTTACTTTGACAAAGTAAGAAAACCCACTGGTATCCAAAAGCTGAAACAAAATATCATACTTGTTGGTCTATTCTGAGATCTACACGGAATTGGTTTCCAAAATCGATTACAGATTTTAGGAGTCTCTTATCCTTTAAAGTCACTAGACGAAATCCTGCCTTCCTTATTCAGATTGATTAAAAAGATGAAATGCCCATCAAATTAAGTGGGAATTAAACATGAGTTTCTCCTCAGCAAAGAAGGAAAAGACAATAGGACTGTGCTCAATGGTAACTCAAATCACAGGTCAAAATGAAGATGTTTTCCTTAGGGGATTTTCTTTATGTATTAAGCAGACAAACTGTTTAACAAGTTCTGACGTGTATGTTAGTGCCAGATACCTGCGCAGCTGGCATACTTGCCAAACAATCAGATGATTTTCTTGTACTGAGCTCAGTTTATAAGAAAACGAAAAAGTATTCTTCCAGGCTTGAACTTTGGAGGTGCAGAGGACCAACAAATGAGGATGACCGCCTTGCAGGGAGGTTTCTACACTTCTCTATGGCAAGTGGCTTTCCCCTCACCAGAGTTCAGTTACTGTAAGAGAGCACAAGTTCCTCCGGCCAGCGCAGCACAGCAATGCTGAATGCCATTTTCTAGCAAGTCAGGAGCCACGGGCTTTGTTTTACCCATTCTGACAACAGTCATCAGCAACTAAGTTTAAATGCAATCAAATTTGACCAGTATGCAAGAAGAAGAGAGCGTAAGTGTGTGTGATTCAGATATAAGTCTGAATCACCTCTACCACAAGAGTGATTACCTGAGCATGAAACAGCTAATTTTCTGGGCTCTGCAAGGTACAATGAATATTACAGAGACCGGAAAATGCAGAGTATATTGAAAAAAATTAAATTACAAGACCACACAATAGTAATCCAGTTTTCATTTTAATGCTAAAAAAGTGGTTGAAGGCAAAGGGCACACATCTTAATACCTACTAGACTCTTACTGTAGACTCTTAGGCCATTACTTGAAGCTGTGAATTCTTAAACGTCTTTTGTGAAGGACAAAAAACCTGAATGTCTGAAAGTATCAAAACCCTTCCTTTGTAGGAAAGAAAGATTTATCTCAAGAAGATTGTCATGCCAAATGTGACTGATAATATATCAAATATGCACGGCGAGTTGGCCAAAAAAAGTGAAAACAGAACCCCCCTCTCTGTCAGTGGTTTGCAACAGGATCCTCTCTGCTCTCATTCCTACACAGTAAACTGCGATTCCGGTTAGCAAGAATTTTTTGAATTCTGTAACAAATTCATAGTAGATAGTTTCCACTGTGAGATATAAGAAGAAGAAAAATGATAGCTTGTATAATGTAGTGGAATATCCCTTTCGTATTAACGCTTACTTCTTGCAGACATTGTGCTGCAACCTAAAAAAAGCGTTTGCCTCAGGGTAGATCAAAGGCTGCTGACCATGGAGATTGCTAGCGAAGGGGGAGAGACTGAGTACAGAGCCTCCTTCTCCACAGCTGTATTCACTAGTCCACTGAAATGACACCACTGGACATACCTAGCCAGCCTACACACCCCAGCCTTGGGTTTTTTCCCATCGGTTTGGTGCATACAACAACCGATCAGAAGAAAACCTTAGGTGGGAGGTCAGTACAGGGCTTTGTTTCCACCAGCACTTGCAAAAGCAGGCAGCTCCTCGGCAGGGTGTGGGCAGGGCAGGGGGTCGGAGCCCACTGCAGGCAGCAGAGAAGCCCTGGGGAAGGCGCCTGCCTAACCGTGCAGCAAGGGTTTCACACGTGGGGAATGGTCTTTCCTGGTCTCTCGCTCCTGAAGTTGTGCATATGCAAAAGAACCAGGTTTTAATTGTAATCTACCACAGCTGTCAAAACATCTGGCCAATTAAATCTGGGATCACTGCTGTACATCCTAGCAGGAACTTTATGCACCTCTCTTATTAAGGTGTCTACAATTATAATGCAGACTCTGTCCTGCTCCATCCCCTTTGGGCTCCTGCAAAGAACAGACACTGAGAAATGGATCAGCTTCTCTAGAGAAGAATCTCACCACAGGCAGCCTTCAGTAGGCATCAGGGTACTGCAGCTTACCTCCAGCGCAATATCTGTTCTGAATGCAGGGAAAAGTGGGATGGGGCTGTGCTGCACACCAGGAGAGCTTCCCTGGCATTAGATATGAGCAGAACTGTTTCTGTTTCATACCTGAAACTAGTCCTGCATCTTGTGGGCAGAAAGAATGACAATCAGTCAGAAAAAACAGCGCTGCTGAGTTTTCTAGATTCATTTTCTTACGTCACTGCTGTTAATAATTATGTAAAAACATAATTATTTCTTTACAATAATTGTATCTTATTATAGCTGTATTATTTTATTATATTTTTATAATTGGAGAAAGGGTGTGTTTCTGTAAATGTCCTTGATTGGTAATTTTTTGTGTTCAGGGCTTTTTAAAAAGTGATAAAGCCATTTAAATAGGGTTTCTATTTATTCTTTCAGATGCCTTCTATCTAAGGTAATAAATTAATAACGATTTTGAGTGGCAAAATACATAATATCTATACATATGCAAACATAAATCATTTCAGCAACCATATAACTCTATTATTATTTTTTACTACTCTACTGGTAAAAATAATGCTGAAAATTTATTATAAGAATCCATATGAAAGCAATAAAATAAAGTAAAATGATCATAAAACCAATCACATATTTTATAGAAAACAGGAGTATAAAATCGCTTTATGTGAGGTTTCTCTGCTGCAAAGCAATTTATCATTTAAGAAAAGACAACTTTTTGCTGTGTTTAAGCATCTAATGTGTTCAACTTCTTGCAACCCATACAGGAATGGGAATAGGTTTTATTATTTTCGATTGCAAAAAGCTTTACTCATCACTGGTCATGCTAGCGCAATCTTTCAGCGCCAGCCGTAGAGTAATTTGCCAGTTCTGGTAAGTTTGCAAGAGTTATCCCTTTCCTTTTACATTCTGAAGTTTCAGGCATTTTGCATACACCTTCTGTATACACCTTAGCTGTAAAATATCTCAATTTTCTAATACCCTAGGACTACTTCATTGGCCAAACTTTTGGAATGTGCTCAAATTTATGCAATTTAGGAAAGTGAAAACAAATTTAATGCTATGCTGCTTTAGAGAGACTTTCAACTAATTCCACTGAGGTAATATTCAGATGTTTCTCTTTAAGAAGCAACTTGGAGCTCACACACTTCACAAAACACTGATGTGTGACCTAGCCTCCTTTTATTCACCTTTTGTAGTCCTTGATTTATAGCATTGTTTGATTTACATTACAGGAAAGATCTATGAACATCTCTGGGCAGTAAGTTCAAATTAGATGAGCCATGTTATTCCAGTTTATTTCCCCTATTTTATTACAGGATACTAAACAATGCAAACATTCTTACTTAGCAGCCTTATGCTTTATCCTATAACTCTGTTCCTAAAAATATGTTTGCTATCTGAAGTGGAATTCTTCTGTAGCCATCCGCATGAGCTCCATGAAATACTGCCTTGCATCTTCAGAGGACACTACACCCTTCTGAGTCATTTTTATGCAGTACAGTTGAAGGGAATTTTTTTCTGTCCAAGCTCTACTCTTGTAATGGAATGTGTTGTTATTTCAAAAACGCATATAACTATTCATCTTGGCAGGCTGATAAGGTGCAGAGCTAAAATCCTCTAGAATTTTTTAAGTTTACAGTATTTAGTGGACTACAGTTCTGTTTATTACTAAGCTAATTGTACAGTACTCTCTACAATTAGAGAACAGCTTAGTAATAAAGAGTACTGCAGACCATCCAATCTGCATTTCCTTTTTAAAGTTGCAGTCAGTGACAAAATAGAAGGAAGGATTCGTCACTTTTGACTTGAATTGAGTAGTCTTAGGCTGCTGCAAAACAGTTGGTATAACCTGTTACTGGGATGGGGAGAGAAGTGAGCACAGGAGGAAATAAAGCGAAAGGAACCAGAGGTGCAAAACCTTTCACTTCTCATGAAAAAGAAGTAACTGTTGTTCACATAAAAGCATACTGCTTTAAGGATATGAATATCAGTCCCAGGAAAATTGTAAAAATATCAGGCTGGACCATACCTTCTCTGAAGCTCAACATTTACAGCATGTGTTTTCTCCCTTCACTAATTTTCTTAGCTCTTGGCTATCTTCCCGGGCAGTAGTTTCTCAGGCTAGTGTGTTGTGATCTAAATGCTAGGCTGGGTTGTAAGCTAACTTAAAATGCAAAGTTAAAACCAGTGCTTTAAAGTCAGCGTTTCCTACCTATTAGGTGTACTGTTTCTCCTAAACAATTTGTGAATTGGCTCACAGCAGTCGCCCTGTTTCCCTGTGCAATTACTCCATTCGTATTCTGACAACAGACTTACTGAGATCCTTCACTCTTCACCAAACTCCCTTTTGGAGTGTCTGGAAATTTTGCTTCATTAACGACTGTCGGTTCAAAACCTTCGCAGTCAGTTTTTTCTTCCTCCTGAACCAACATGTCTGATAACCTGAACACAATTTCTTCCAGACTCTCTCAGGAGACTTTAAGCAAATGTCTGCTTGTCTTTTTTTTTTTTTTTTTCTCCACAGAAATAGTCATAATAATGTTAGTGACCTGGTTACACCACCTTAAATCTGGACTTATTCCACTGCCTTTGAAGGAGCTAATCTGCATTTACCCCTGTATTACCGAGCTGAAATCCAGCTCAGTGGGGCTATGAGGACCAAATCCTCCACATAAATTCTCATAACATTGTTTAACAGCTATCACATAAATAGGAATGAAAACATAATCCTGAGCTGAAATCTAAGCAATTGACAATATCTTTTAGCATCATGCCGTAGAGCAGGAAAAGGATTTCATTATAGTAGCTGGGCCAACTGTCAAAATGATAGGATGCACTTGATTTTAAGCTTTGGTTTCACATACTAATCAAGCTGTATTAGCATAACGACTGCGAGTCTTTTGCCTTTTCTGCAGGTCCACTATATTGGTGGAGCAAAAAGAGATAATGAATTTGGCTGTCTGGTATCAACAAACCAAACAGATACCTCTGCAAAGATCTGTAAGGGATATTGCTTCATCTGCCTCAGCAGAGAAACTACAACTCCAAAAACAGATCAAAGGATTTTGTGGAAGGCTCAAAGGGAAAAGATGGTGATTTTCTCCATTTATTTATTTACCTTTTATTCCTTTCTTCTTTCTTTTTACTACAATCTCTCTTTTCTCCCTATCGGTGAGTTTGTTCTGGAAAAATGTCCTTCTGGCAAGTCCTGCAGGGATGCTGGAGGGACTTCAGGGAGAGCAGCTGGGTGCGATCCCTGCCTGGTCATCAGAGGAAGAAACATGAAGGAAAGACTCTGAGCAGCAAGTAGCCATGAAACGGGAGAGTCTGAGGTTGCAGGTGTCCTGCATAGTGTTTGGGGTGGGATGAGGAACCATTTCCTTATGGAGAGCTCTAGCGAAGCTTTCCATAACAGAATAAGGAGGATTTGGTGTAAGTCTCCCCATGCATGTTTAGGCCAGTCCCAGCACGCCTACCCATATTTCCAGCTGACGAGGTGCAGCCCAGCTCCATCCTGGAAGCCACAGATCCACATTAACGTGGCAGGCCTAGGCTAGGTGGCTGGTCTATGGGACAACACGGAGTTCCTTCTGGTGGCACGTGCTCATCACCATCGTCCCAGAACTGCTGCCTCAGTGCTCTCTTTGGTTTACTGGTTTTCCTGAAGTACTTGATTTCCCTCAATCGAAAGGTGATTTCTGCTTCATATTCACTGTGGTAACGTGTTTCCTTTTGGTTAGGCTGGCTTAGTGTTCAACATTGAGGGGGGGTCAAATCTGTATTGAACTATGGCTGTGAAAATAAAAGGAAAGCAACACCACAGAGGAAGCAGACAAAATGCCACAGCCTCTGCCACTTTCAGAAAACAAGAAGCATGTCCGTTTGCACTAATGCTAAACTGGTGTAAAGCAAATACAAAAAGCTATTAAATCTAAATGGTATCATTTAATACCCTCTTTGCACTATCAATAAAAAGTATTGAGCAATGCTGACCTGGATGTTACCTGATTTTTCCTCCACACAGAACACCGTGAATGAAACGGACTCCATTTACCTAAGATCTCTCATAAGATTTCAGCTAATACAGGCCCTCAACATTCTGTCTTTGTATTTATTTTTTCATGTTCTCTAAAATCGTACAATTTGTGGGATAGGAACCTGCTACTTGGCACGTATCCCCTCCTACAATGTGCTCTGCACAAGGCTATTTCAGTAATTAATATAAAGAAGAGAAGATCCGTTCTGCTTAATGGCTGCTTGGCCCCAGATTAACTGCGTAAAACACATAAGCCCACCACAGAAAGTGAAATCTAGCCAGGAACAGGCTAGCCCTCCCTGCATTCTGAGTGATTTTCCTCTACAGTCACTTTCTTAGGAGCAATACACTATTCAAATTAAAGTCCTGTTACTTAACAGGGGGGAAAAAAAAAGCATTTATATACCATTGCCAAATAATGAACACTGGAGAACAAAACTGAAGATGCTAAATATACAGATAATCTTGACAGCCCACTATTTATTCTCCTTCCTAAAATTAACTGCTAAGAACATGATTATGTTCTAAGTACATGACCAGTTGCAGGAGGAGAAATATTGTTGCCTGTAAGCTGTTAAAAAAAAAGGATTATTATGCTTCATAGAGGAGGCAAATGCTGCTGACTTATGTACCAACTGAGCAGAGGTGAATGAGTCAGCATGTTGGAGGGATGGAGCTCTACTCTCCATCGTCTGTGATTGAGGATGCTGGGTGCAAGGTTGAAAGTCAGCAGAAGCTCCTCATTTCTTGCCTCTGTGCAAGGGAGGCAGTCCCATGGCCCACTTCGGAGGTATTCCTAATAAAAACACCTCTGTAAAATAGCAAAGAGTATTTGGTCATGACAATCTATACTTCAGCATAATGTAGAAATTACTGTAGTAGAGAAAGTTTTAAGTAAAATGAAAAACCTTATTATAAATCATAGTTAGAATTTTTGAAGGGAAAAAAGGGTGTTCAAAAAACAGTCCTTACTGTTTACATCCCCAAAAGCCAGAATTAGTTGTCTTCCCTTTAGGCAATTTAAGTATAAAGGGCAAGGATTCAATCAACATTGTGACTGAACTGCCCTTTAACGTCTCAGAGAAGGTGACTGAGCATAAAGGTACTTTGAAAGAACTGTCTAGGGGAAGTGAACATTATCACTGCCTCTGCCGAATATCTTCCGTGAATAAAGGAATTCAGTCTTGAATCCTGCTACCAGCATCTTTTATTAACTTTAGTGAATAACTGAATACAATGTTTATCAATCTGATATAGAAAAAAAGCATGGAAATATATACATGCTGGTACTATTCCCTGCTGTCACATTCAGGCACGATGGTCCCAATTTTCAGTGCCTGCGTGTGTAGTTTCGTACTGTTTTATTCTTTCTTCTCAGGCCAGCCATGTCACACATTTGTGTCATCTTTTAGAGCAGTTTTGAGACTGTCCCAGCATCAAGTTGCAACCGAGAGCGTCACTAGGAACAAGGACAGGCATGCCCTGAGAGTCTTAGCTGTGCCATCCTGCACCCAGCCGCAATCCTAGAGTCCTAGAAGTGGCAGTGAAGCTACATTACCTGTCCCAAACCACAGAGAAATCATCTCCTATGTATGGAAAAAGCTCTTGGAACCACTTGCGCCCATGATGTGGGATCTAACATGCAAATATAATAATTTTACAGCTTAATTTCAATAAAGCGGCCCTAAACTGACTGCCTTCTCACCCCTCACCTCTCTCCCCTATCCTAATGTAAAAGTTAAGCAGTGCCACCCTCACAGTATTGGCAGAATCAGCCAGAACCAACGAGCTGTGAAGTGAGGGGCATGGGTGCCAGAGCCCACATAGCAAGACGCCCGTGGCAGACGCATGGCACTGCTAAGGTGGGGGGGGCTGCCATGCTGCACCCTGGCCCGGGCGCCCAAGGGTGGGGGGACGTACCGGTGGAGGAGAGAGGGCCCAAAGTTGACCTAGCAGCTAGCTGGGGAAGCTCAGTTGCTCTGGCTCTTCCATAAGAAATTGCTAACACTTGAAATATGTTTGTTTGCTGGTGGGGGAAGGAGGGTGTACCCCAGCAGTCAGGGTGCAGAATACCCATTGCATCGGGAAATGAGTGTCTGACACAAGCCTGTGTTTTTCCAGCAGACCCTAAAAGCCAGTGTGATTTTAGGAGCTCATCTCAAAAACCAATGAGGTAAAGATAATAGCTAAATTTATCATTATCTGCTTGTTCAGAAATACTACCCATCCATTACACGTTTTTCAAAGTTGTCAGTTTATAAATGGATAAACTGCTACAAGGTGGGCAATGCAAGCCGGACCCGAGCTGATCTGAGCTGTATTACGAACAGCTTGTAAACACCCTTTCTGAGCTGCATTATCCAGTTTCAAACATCAGAGGCATTCTCTGGAAGTGCCAAGCCGAATTCTTACATGTTTTTTATCCACTTTGCTTGTGGAAGGCCTTTACACCAGCTGGTGAGGCAGGCCATGCTTATTTCTGCATTTAAAAAAGAAGTAAACATTGGTAACAATTCAGCCAATGCCCCCCGCCAGGCCGCTGCTGCCCAAATGGGCACCCCGCTTTCTCATTTTACCCTTTCCCTTCACACAGTGAGAAAGAGCAGCAACTAGCAACAGCCATGGTGGTGCTCTTTGAGACACAATTAGAACAGGAAAGAGACTCTTAAGCTACTAATTTGATTTAGGCTGATGACCAAGGCCAACTTTTCACCAGATTCTCTGACAATCAGATGCAAATGGTGCTGTATCTCCAATCCTTATCCTTTTAGCTCTCCAAACCCAGAGGATTTTTGATCCTGCATATCCACCTACCAGATAAGAACCCAACAGCTTCAAAATGAGAGCTTCCCTTGCCCTCATACTTTGTGTTCCAGCTAGTACACAAGCTCCAAAACCCTGGTGAGAAGCACATTTTACACACTCCTGTCAATGTTTAAAGGGCTCTTTTTAAATTTACACTTCCTGATTACAGTGACCTCCATAATAACTTACATTCCTGTTCTTGCAATTTCACTAGGAATGAGACACGTCAAAGGTTTCAGGAAGTGATTCAGAAATTGGTATTATCACTTGTATCTGTTAAGGCTTGTCCTTTCAGCTATATGTTTGTTCTTGCAATCTAGCATATAAGTGTTTGCTAAGTATCATCTCTCTTTACCGACACAGCTGGAAAACACAAGGGAGGGGAGAGGGCTGGGTTTGTAGTGCTGCATCTCTAAACAGTAACAGGAAAGATCATTTTACGCCTGAAGTTTTCTGCCGTGTATCTACTGCCTAGTTCAGAAGACATGACCCAGATCAATATCCGTACATTCAAATAACAAACTCTCAGATTTCTAAAAATATTTTTAGAATATTTTTTCCCCTTACTGTTTTAAAACCTTTTTAAACCTCCTCGTTCTCTGGTTATGTTAGATGTCTGCCAGCCTCGCTAGAATTCTTGACATATTTCTCCAGAATGACCTTTATCTTATACTCAACAAAAAGCTTCAGAGAGTAAATGTAAAGTCTTCCCTACCATTTCCGTGTTTATTTTGCTGCAGGCTACATCTGATCACAAAACTGACACCACTCCCACTTCACTGGAATTTTTCTTATTTAGAAAAAAAGCAAATAAAACAGCACAGAGAAATCAAGTCATAACAGATACCAATTGCACAGTGTCCTCTCTCCCAGTCAGTAATCACTTCCCCAGTGCTGTGAGAAAGGGGTATCAAGTTGCTGAAGGTGCCTGATTTCAAAAGAAACCAACTAAGGGACATGATGCCATGCTGTACTTGCTGGAGAGGACCCAGAAAAACAATAGATACAGGAATTTGTATGGTTAATAGTTGCTTTTATTTTTTGCCCTACAGAGTCTAGGTCATTTTGGAGGTTAAAAATTAAACCTAGAATAAACAGGAGCAAATTATCAATGACTCCAACTTCCAGAAGATCATCCCATATGACCTGCAGACTGCTGTTCACCTCAGAAACCCTGCAGGGCCACACACAAGGGCTTTACTTTTGCCCTAGTCTACCTCCTTGTGACTCCCTCGGCATGCAGGTGCTGATGGGGAAGCTCCTCCAGGTCACTTAGCTTGGGCCCATGCCCCACAAATTGTATTCGCAGCTGGCTCCTCTGGCCCTGATGGGTCAGAGAGTAACCAAAGGAAGAGAAAACATCTGTCTCAAAGTCTTGAACCAACTACTATTCATTATCATACCGAGATTTTATTAGGTGTAAGCAGCCTAGCACAGGTACCAGGATGGGGCTGTAGCTGGTGGGCCTGTTCCCTCTGCAGACTGAAGTGGCCATGATGCTCCTCACCTCTGCCTTGCACAGTTCTGCACTGAGGCCGTGAGCTGTTGGATTTTACAGTGTTTCAAACGGGCAGTGGCTACAGTACAGTAGAAGATTAATTGTGTCACGCGTGTAGCTTGTACGCTAGTTCTGCAAGCAGCTTGTTTTTACATTAGCTAAAGCGATGACTCCTTCGCCGTAGATATCAGTGGGATGGAAATTAGACTCTGTGTTTGCAACTTTTGGATTCCTCACGCTGAAATAGGCCACATACGGGCAGTATTGTCATTTTTTATTAATCACAGGTAACATAATTTCGGTCACTGCTATAGGCTGTTTTGTCGCTATATATAATCTTGCAACTTTCACACAATTTTTGCAAAGCAAAATGAGAATGAGGAACTAATGCCCCTCAAAATGTCTTACAGCTTTGAGGAAGAGAGCTTTATCTACATGTCTAGAGGCTAATTGTTCAAGTCCCAGCTGTTCTGCCAACTGTGGTTAATATTTTTCTGCCCTTCACAACCCAAGACATTACATCCAATTGCACTGCAACTATTATTCCCCAGTTCTGCAGAGAAAGGAACTCTAAAAGTGATTTGGATAGCATTGAAACCAGGATTGACAGGCCAGTAGGGCTCTCACACAGACAGAGAAGTCATCAAATCAGATGCTTCTAGAATAATTTGCTCCCTATATATTGAATTAATGTATGACTTCAAAATTTGTGTTAATATATCTTTTATTGCTGTACACTGGTTACATTGACTAACAGCATCCAGCCCTTTAAGGACGAGCTGTGGCAGCCTCCATGCTTCGCTGGGACTGTGCTTCTCAGGCTGCAGCGTGCACTTCAGCAGTGGAAGGGGTGACCGCCTCAAACCAGTACACAAACTGGGGTGCAGACTGGTGCTACTGACAAGGGTGGCACCTGACAAAAATGAAGAAGTAACATCGAGCATCCTTTGTCCTAGGCAGCTTTGCTTGTATTCCCAGAAACAAGGTGACTGGGTCTCTGCAAAATCCAAAAAGATTAGGACTTAATATAATAAGCCTCTTCCCAGAACACAAAGTGTGGCAAATGAACGATACAGCCTGTCACCTCTTGATACAAAATGAAATCCTGCCCGGCTCAAGCAGGGATTAAAATTTATTCCCAGCTAATTGATGTTTGGAGTCACTGCACTAGATTAATTAGTCTCAGCTCCAGCTTATAGTTGCCTGTGCATCTTTGAGGTAGTTTTTTAGGTCAGGCACAAACTCTCGCTGTATGTTTGTGCAGCGCCAAGCACGAGGGAGTGCAGAGCCCCCCAGAAAACTCTCAGTAGTAAACCTGTCGTGGGGGGCTACAACCAATTCGCTCTGAATTTGGAAAGACCGGCAAAATTATAATAACGTCCCAGGGCCAGGCTGGTGGGCGTGCACAGAACAGAAGACAGACAAAAAAGACAGGGATTATTATCATTTAATGTTGTGAGCTTTGGTCTAATTTTGTGATAGTCAACATTTTGCTGCTGCTGATGTTGTAAAACAGTGAGCTGCCATGATCAAGCATGTCTCTTGTCCCAAAGCACAACAAACCCAAATGTTAGCACAATTGATGGAAACTATAGAAAATGAAATAAATTTAAAGAGGCATCCCAGAGAATTTCAGTAGCTGTTATGCCTACCCATTTCCTTATTTCGTCTTTCTGAAGTAAGTGTACATAGTGGTGACTGGAAAATGAAGTGGTTTAATTCCAAGCTGGGAGAAAAAGGCAAATTATTGTGATTTTTTCAGTTAATCAAAATTTTTGTAACACAAGTTCACAGTCAAAACATGCCAATAAATTATAAATGTTTCTGTTCTGTTAATTTATGCAAAGACATTTTAAATAAGAGCAAAACCCAAGACACTTCATTCTGCAGCTGTTCAACAAGACATTCAAATGTTTTCAAAAATAATTTTCCTCACTTTAAAATACAGTTTCTTCAAAGTAAAAGATATAATGGGGAGGGGGGAAGAAGTACCAGACAGAAATTTGTTTCTTTATAAAAACTGTATTGATAAAACTTTTTTGATTAGCTTTGAGTACATGTGCTTCTTTAAAATCATCTGGAGGAAAAAGATTGAAGTCAGAAGGATTGAATGATATTAGAATAAAATTCCAGTTAAAGAAGGACAACAGGCAATTCTTTCTGATTTAGAGCTAGGAGAGCGTTAGTACCATTCTTCCCTTTGGGGGACTGTTTACCCTCAACCAAAACAACCCTGTCTCAGTTTATGAGAAATTCAGGACAAGCTGCTATAACAAACTGCCAATTGCAATTCAGTTGGGATTTCATCCTACTCCAAAAAACAGCCATCATAAAATTTTTACATTAGAAAATACATCCTGTTACTGTACTTTAGGGTTTCATATTATTCCAGCTATTTCTTCCATTACCAGCCCTCAGTCCACCAATTCGGCCTTAGCAGCTTGCAAGCAAAGTCTCTCTCAGAACATCTCCATGTTGTACTTAAAGTGTTTCCAGAGCAAAAATTATGTCATTCTGGGCCCTGTATGGAATCTGTAAAGTGTTTCTCCCTGCACACTCCCACATTATGGCCACTGCGCATAGCTGTTCCTGCCCTTCCTTTATCATAGTCTCAGTGGAGGTAGGGGATGGAGATCCACGAGGCAGCAAAGACACAAGGGTTATCGGTGTGTTAGAAACCACAGAAGCGCATGAGAACGATCACATAGGAATTAGGGCTTCTCCCCAAAAAAGGCGGTGGGATCAATAGCCCAACCGAAGTGCATCTACACCAATGCATGCAGCACGGGCAACAAACAGGAGGAGCTGGAAGCCATTGTGCAGCTGGAAAACTATGATGTAGTTGCCAGCACAGAAACATGGTGGGATGACTTGCGTAACTGAAGTGCTATAGACTCTTCAGAAGGGATAGGCAAGGGGGAAGAGGTGGTGGGGTAGCCCTGTACGTTAGTGAATGTTTTGACTGTCCAGAGCTTGACAGCAATGAAAGGGTCAAGTGCTTATGGGTAAGA
>NW_009604172.1:0-11056 GCF_000690535.1 Cariama cristata
ATATAATATTTTAATAATTATTTAAATTACTTATTTTAATTATGATTAAGTCATTAATTTTACTTGTAAGTTTAGTTTATTTTCTTCACAAAGATAGTTTCAGTCTCATTCATTTTCATAAGTATTAAACCAAATACAGCCTTTGCTGTAAACTTAGAATTTCTGTTTTAGTAACCTAAAAGATACAACACCGTAACTTGCTTAAAAAAGGAAGAAAAAATGAAACATGCAGAAGTTACAAACATTGGGTCAGATTCTTAATATATACTTTAGAAATAACTTTACTGTAATAGAATACGGTCTACCACTTTTGAAAGTCATTTGGTTTCTTACCTGAAACTGGGAAGGAATTAGATGTTTCCTGTTAACAGTTTAGATGTTAGCAGGAAGGGAGTTGTGGAAAGAAGATGCAATTTTGCAATAGGATCCAAAACAGGTATGTTATGTTGTATGCTCACTTTCTGCCGTAGAGATGTAAAGAGGAAACCTTCCAGAGCCCTAGCCAGTGGTGTGCTAGGGAAAGGTTTTGTGTTGACTTTTGTGCTTCTGTTAATGAATTACACTCCAGGGAAAAGACCTAAAAAGACTCAGTTAAAGTACTGTATTTTTGAGAGCTTCTGTGAAAACTCCCAACATACAGTTAATATATGGAATGTATTTGTTCTCTAGTAGGTAATAATTACATCTTTAGTCATTGTTGGTGCCTAGCTTCATTGGCATGAAAACTGGAATTCATTTAAGATACAGGAAACCTGTGGTTTTAAATTGGTTTTATCAGTTGAATAAAACTACAAGTTTTGTAGTATTCTCAGTTGTCAAAACTTCTACTCATTAATTCAGAAATGTATGCTTCAGAGCATCACTGTTACAAATGTTGTTTGATTGATGAGTAGGCTGCAAAAGTACAACTAAAATATCTCAGATAAATGTAAATTGAAACATTACCTTTTAAAAACTAATTATTGACAGTAAATGTAGGTAAGAATTTTACATTTAAATGAAAATTAATTTTCTATAAAATAAAGATAATTTATAAAAATAGAATTTTCTTTTCTCCTTTTGTTTTTCTTTTTAAACTGTTCAAACCCAGAAAAAATAGTGCTGAATAAAATGTTGATTTCTTTTAGACACTCATAAGTCTATGGGCCCCGGTGGGATTCACACCAGAGTAATAAGGAAACTGGCAAAAGACGTTGCCAAACCACTCACAGTCATCTACCATCAGTCCTGTTTAACTGCAGAAGTTCCAACAGACTAAAAGTTAGCAGATGTAGCACCCATCTACAAGAAGTGTAGGAAGGACAATCCGGGGAACCTCAGGCCTGTCAGTCTGACCTCAGTTCTGAGCACAGTTATGGAAGGGATCACCCCGAATGCCATTACACGGCACATGCAGGCCAATCAGGGGATCAGGGCCAGCCAACATGGAGTTATGAAAGGAAGATCATGCTTGACCAATCTGATCTCCTTCTACGACAAAGTAATCTGCTTAGTAGATGAGGGAAAGGCTGTGGATGTAGTCTATGTAGACTTCAGCAAAGCATTTGACACGGTCTCCCACAGCATCCTCCTAAATAAATCGGCTGCTCACAGAGCACAAGGGTGGAGTCTTCGATGGGTAAAAAACTGACTGGATGGCTGGGCCCAGACAGTTGTGGTCAGTGGAGCTAAATCCAGTTGGTGGCCGGTTACTCGCAGTGTTCCCCAGGGCTCAGTTTTGGGGCCGGTGCTGTTTAACATCTTTATAGATGATCTGGACGTGGGGATTGAGTGGGTCCTCAGTAAATTTGCAGATGACACCAAGTTGAGTGGGAGTGTTGATCTACTTGAGAGTAGGAAGGCTCTACAGAGGAGGCCTGGACAGGCTGGGTAGCTGGGCCAAGACCAACAGCATGAGGTTGAACAAGAACAAATGCCAGGTCCTACACTTTGGCCACTAAAACCCCATGCAACGTTACAGGCCAGTGGAAGAGTGGTTAGAAAGCTGCCTGATGGAAAAGGACCTGGGGGTGTTTGTTAACAGCCAGCTGAATATGAGCCAGCAGTGTGCCCAGGCGACCAAGGTGGCCAATGGCATCCTGGTTTGTATCAGGAATAGTGTGGTCAGCAGGACTAGGGAAGTGATTGTCCCCTTGTACTCGGCACTGGTGAGGCCACACCTTGAGTACTGTGTCCAGTTCTGGGCCCCTCACTACAGGAAAGACCTTGAGGTGCTGGAGCGAGATCAGAGAAGGGCAATGAAAGCTGGTGAAGGGTCTAGAGCAGAAGTTTTATGAGGAATGGCTGAGGGAGCTGGAGTTGTTTAGCCTGGAGAAAAGGAGGCTGAGGGGAGACCTTATCGCTCTCTACAACTACCTGTTGTAGTCAGCATCTTCTCCCAAGTAACTAGTGATAGGACAAGAGTAAATAGCTTCAAGTTGTGTCAGGGGAGGGTTAGCTTGGATATTAGGAAATATTTCTTCCCTGAAAGTTGTCAAGCATTGGAACAGGCTGCCCAGGGAAGTGGTTGAGTCACGAACCCTGGAGGTGTTTAAGAAAAGACTGAATGTGGCACTTAGTGCCATTGTCTAGTTGAGATGGTGGTATTAGGGCAAAGGTTGGACTCGATGCTCCCAGAGGTCTCTTGCAACCTAACTGATTCTGTAATTCTGTGATTCTTTTCTTATCTGTGTTCTAGGAATAATGGTGAAGGTCTTAATTTTAAAGTCAAACTTTTGTTTAAGAAATGGAAATGAACACATCTGATTTTGTTTTCTGATATGAATTTGAGAGGCTACCTATTACTTGGTCTAAGCACAGATGAAGATGTACTCAAATTTATTTTGAAATGTTTATTTTTAGACATTTCAATGGAAGAAAAAAAGACAAAAATCATCCTTTAAAGAGAAGAGAAACCATTTTCTGGACATACCCCATTACCCCTTTCTACTGCTTGCTGGAAGCATCTGTCTGGTAGTGTCAGTATTTGGTTCCTCACTGACTACTGTTTTTCATTCTGCAGTGGTAGTCACAGAAATGTCTATCTCTAGACGGCAAGCTCAGAGTGATGTATTCAGCCAACATCTCCAAATGAGTCATGCATTCCTCTTAGCCACCATCTCCCTTATTGGTGGAAATACATAACTCTTCTTTTGGGAGGGGTGAAAAGATGTATGGAAAGAGAAAGGAAGGGATGGAAAACAGTAATCCTAGTAATGCTATCAACAAGCAGGAAATTTGTTGCAGCCTTTTCTATTGATGTGTTGATTGTAAATAGGACGGAGAATGGAATGGTCTCACATACAATGGGACATAAAATATTTAGAGAATTAAATATTTCTATTATAATACTTTGAAAGGAACTGTGTAAGAATAAAAGAAATATTCTGTGACAGAGGGAAACACCTGACCTACAAGACTGTTCTCAGTACAGTGGATATCTTCAAAAGTTTTTGCAGTATGTGTTTGAAACATTCATTTTTCCATAGGAGGCCGACTTCTTTTCAACTGGTTTCTAAGCAATCAATATTTTTCCATTAAGATAAGTTCAAGTTGTGTCCTAAGATTATTTTAAAGAGAAAGAATTATTAACAGCTTTTGCATTTTTTAAAAAATTAAAACTACAAAAATAATACCACAATTCAGATCCACAGTTTTAGTTTACAAACTGAGGGGAATCCACTGGCTTGCAATATAGTTGTTTATTTAGTGATTATATGATACATTCCAATGTGCTCATGCAGAGTCCAGATAAAAAATTTTGTCATCATAAGCATATCCCATTTCAACAGATGTACAAAAATGAATGAGGGAACAATTTCATCTTATATTCTAACTTTGTTACTGTCAGGATAAGAAAATATTATTCTTTATTCCCCCCAAAAATTAGTTGACTAGTTCTTGATTAAAAATGTGGCATTCCAAATGCTGTAACCAATCAAATGTTCTCAACCTGGTATTTCAGATGATGCCATCAAATATAGTAATGAGTCATTTATATAATACAAACAAAACATAAAAGTGATGCAGAAAATACATTGACTGTTAAGGCATCTTTTAATATATATGACAGCATAATAGGATGAATGAGTAGAAATGGAAGAGAAACAAATTCAGTTGAGAAATACTGTGTATACTTATAACAAAGAATATAATTAACCTTTGGGAAACATACCTAGAGAGCTAGAGGACTTTTCATTATGTGAAATTTTAAAACTGAAACTGATTGAAGATCAGTTGTGTTCTTAAGTATCATACTATAGCTGTACCAGAAATTAGGGTCATGGTGCAACAATTAATGAATGTAATTATTTTGTCTGGTTTATGCAGTAGATCAGAATACAGAGTATACTTCTGTCTGATTCTGACCAAACATTTAGGTGGCTGATGGATGATTATTTCCTAAGTATCTCCAATTCCAGTTTTCTGAACTCTCTTTGCAAGCTTTTTCACTTGAATTTGAATCATTCAGGTTCTATAAAAACACGTCAGTGCCCTCTAGCATCAAACATACCATGGTTTGAGATTGGCTTTTTTAAATAACATTCTTTTAATGAAGTAGATCTACATTTTGATGTAAACTCAGCCTAAGAAATTTTGCAGTCTTTCAATGCACAGCCTATTTGTGAAGGAGCTGTATTTTGTTGGTGTGATGGTCTTTAGTCCCAATCTGAGATTTTCTTCTGTTGCTCTTTTTGTCCTTAAGAACTTTTTGGGGCTTTGACTACTACACTGATAGCACTGTCATACATGAGACTATAAGAAGAACAGCTAGAAGATCATTATCTTCCGCTCAGTATTTTGAAAACCAAACTCTGGAGTAGCTGGTGTTCTGCTATTGTCTGAGATCCTTTTCCAGAATATCATCTTTGGTTCATTAGTTTTCTCTGAAATAAAAGAGACATCCAAGATGCCAACTTTAATTTTTAACTACACATCTAGTTAAACACACAAAACACGATCAATAGCCTTATTTGAGGACCAATACAGAGCTAGTTCTGATTATACAGTTTTCCTGGGTTGCATGTCTATGCAAAATATTTAGATTTACTGTACTCTTCCATTGTCACAAGGGTTTACCGGCTAGTCACGTTCAACATGCTGTCCACCAGGACCCTTAGGCTGGCTTTATGCAAAACTCCTTCCTAACCAATTTTTCCACATCAGGTACTGTCACATGGGATTGTTTTGTCCCAGCTCCTAGCATTTGCCTTTGCAGGAACTTATGAATCTTTTACTAGCAACTTTTCCAACCTGTTAAGATCACCATAAGCAGCAGCCTTAACCTCCAGCATATCAAATATTAGGCAGTTTGGTACCAGCTATGAGCTTACAAAAGGTGCCTTCTGTCCCATCACCCAGGTCATGAAGAAGTTTAGCAGCATCAGACCCTGAGCAATGCCAATGATAATCGGACTTCAACTGATCTTCCTGCTGCTGATAATCTTTTCAGCTAAGATGTACGGTCAGCTTTCCATACACCATTCTTAGTTTTCGTATCAAAACCACATCTCTTTAGTTTGATTGCAAGGATACTCTGAAACACTAGGTGGAAAGCCTTGCTAATATCAAGATAAATAACATCCACAGTACTTCCTTTTTCCATTGAGGCAGTTGTCTCATCAGAGAAGGCAAAGCATTTGATCGGTCCTGGGGATATAAGTTACTAGAAGGGCAGCAAAACCGGTGTACATTATATATGACAATTCTAATTATACATTATGGCTTCAAAGTTTCCCTTAAATAACCAGAAAAGGAAAATATTCCTGTAATATTCCTTTATGATGGCTATTATAGTCTGTCGTCTCGTACAGCGACATTTATTTGACTCCCAAACATGAGTTCAAGACAGTGTAAGGAACCTGCTCCAAAAAAGACAAAAGAATTCATACAACTAAGATTAAAAGCACTTTACCAAAAACATTCAGAAGGAATTCCTCAGATGAAATAAAAAAATATAGATATTACCTGAAAAGAATATATAAATAACATATTTTTATAAATTTCACAAAAATAAAAGATCCTTAACCCTCATATTTTGTAAAAGTTAGAATGCTAGAAAAAGATATTTTTTCTTAGCTAATATTTCTAATCTAAATACTATCTGAGCAAAATGTTAAATTGTGGGGCAGTAAGTGTCTCCTTGACCCTGCAATTGGGAATCAGCGTGTCTTTGGTGCAAGAAGAATTTAATGACAGAGACTGTCTTTTATTTTCTAATCGCTAACATATAGTTGAATTCTTACAAATATGGCAAACCAGTACTTAATTTATCTCTCTGTCCCTGATGTGGCACGAGTTGTGGAATTAAGTCATAAGTGAGATCTAAGGATAAGATTCAAGTTTGTCTTATAATTATGGTGTTATTCACTATGAGGGCATCATGGATATCAGACTGTGTGCACACACAGTGCACTTAAGTTATTGATTTCCTCAGTGGTCTAGGAACTCCTCACCTTTTTTTTGAATAGATGAGAAAATTAATTATTTGGGACAAGGAACTCATGTGGGACAAGGTAATTACCTCAATGCAAAGCCTTTTGCTATTCTTACAGGTAAGTAACAGGCATTGTGTGTACATTTGATGTGTTGATTAACCTCCTTGGTGGAGAATTTATTAGTCCTAGGAATTTATTGTTTCTGCAGTCTCTTGCCTATGGTTATTTATTTTGATTCTTCTTCTTTTCACATCTTTTTTTGCCTAACTTTGTCTAAAAGACTTAGAAGACCTATAGTGCCTCATACAGTTTAGAGGCTTCTTAAAATACTTGTAAACACCTATCAGTATTATTCTATCAGTTAACAGTAATAATAAACCTATCAGTATATAGTAATAATAGTATTAATCAACATAATATTACACTGTGACCCAGAGAATGCTTTTAATTTTGGACCTATGACATTTAATTTTATAATCCATTTTCTAGTGTGGTTTTGACTAGTATTAATTAGTATTTTCAGTGATGGTGTCAAGGCATTGTTTGAGACATCCTATCAGACTATTTCCAGAAGGTTATAGGAACAAGACTGGACATGGTTTGACTACTTAGTGTCCAATGTTGTCCTCACAAGCCTTGTACCCTTCATAAATGCTCTATTGTTTGACTCTGGATCATGCAACATGTGTTTTTCCATTCTGTGAAAATATATTTTACTTTAATTCAGACATTTTGAACCAAGAGGATTTAATCTTAGGGTTAAGAGTGGTGTCACTCATGACAGTGGTGGCCCAGGGCAAAACACCATTGTAGTGTGGATGCCACTCAGCCTCAGGGACAGCCGCCACTGCCCCTGTTTTATTTTAGTAGCAGAAGCATAGATAGCAGTTGCAGCCCTTTTGCTTCTGGAGGGCAAGATTTTTTGCTTACTGTTAGGATGGGTCAGGAAACCCGTAAGTTTTTTGGTGGATTACAGTAAAAGACACTGTCAAGGAACTGTTATCCTCCAAATCCTACTATACATTTACTGTCCAAATAGACCTTTGTCCCTTATATGACAAAGTTATACATGTTGCTCTGACTTCTTTCTCTATGAATGTTTACATTATATTACTGAGAGTCAGATGTTTTGAGCTGTCAACCTCAATTTTTAGCTATTCTTCAAAAACACTGGATAAAAGCTTCAGGAATATTTTAAATTAAAAGTGCTATATAAATGTAAGATCATTCTTATGCTTTTTAAGACTGTTAGAAATTATAAGAAATAGTAATTTCCTCTCTGGATTTCATTACTAATTTACTTAGGTGACTATACTTTTGTAAAAATTATTAAGTACTGACCAGTAATGTAAAATCAATATTCAGATCAAGGGTGCTAGTAGTTTGCTTTGTTATATCGTGTCCTTCTAATCTTTCCATAGTCTGTTGTTGAATGTTGTGAAAATTCAATGTTACCTTTGTAACGTAAAAATATTGTTGTGCAGAATAATGATTTCCTACCAAACTATCACATGAAGTTTCTCATGTTTCATAAAAGGGCCTATGTGAATACATGCCTTATTTACCAAGAGATCAATCTGAATTGTTCTTGATGACAGCTTGAATTAACTGAAGTGGAACTGTTCCTCACAGCAATTGTCCTCAAGAATTCTCAGAGGTTTTTTTTTCAGTTTCTGACTGTGTTGCTAAGTTGGTAGAAAACGGAGAAATTTCACTATCAAATACCACAAGCTTCTGAAAGCTGATGATTTAAATAAAATGATTTGCAAACTATAATTATCAAATAGTACTATGATCAAAAATTTTTGAACTATTGTCTTCTCAAGGGCAAGTCCTCTGAAGACAAGCATTCAAAGCTGAAAGTAGTTTTTAATGCATCTGTCTCTTTACCTAAACTATAGCTGTAGCAAATTCAGAAATAAAGATATATAATTTCCTTGTGTTCATAATTTATTTCATGAACATACAATTTTTATATTTATAGTTACTGCCTAGCAGCTAAACATTCATTCAAGATAGGTTTTATACATTCTGAGAACAGACTTTCAACTGCTGGTGATTCTGCTGAATGGAAGATGTTTATCTTGCTTAGCATCTCTCACATAGTAGTAGATTCATTCTTCTGTATAACTCAGATCAGATTCCCATATCAAGATTTTTAAAAGTGACTAATTATTTTGGATGCTTTCATTTTTAGATAGGCACCTGCAGTAAATCCATCCCCCCCTCTCTTTTTTTTTTTTTTTTACTTATTTTTTCAGGAACTGCTGAGCAATCATTCTCTGAAGGTCAAGATTCAGAGCTTCAGATCAGAGTCTGGAAATTTACTAGTAAATTCTCAGGATGCTAGTTAAAAAGAGTTATAACTAATTTTAGTGTTAAAAGAAGAAGGGAGAGAAAGAAATCTTAAGATCCTGTAGGGAATCAACAGTTTAACACATACAATAGAAAGTATAAGGAAGTTAAAATAAAAAGCACACTTAAAGGAGAAAAAAAAAATATATTGCTAACTAGATGGTAAATTACAGACGTACTGATAGCTTGGACAAACATGTAGATAAACTAGTGCAGGTAGAGAGCGGTATCAAACTATATTGGGAAAAACTTTAAGAAATGAGTGATTATGATTATCTTGAATTTCAGTACTCAGATGGGAATTTACGATAGTGTATATCAACAGTGAAGGAATGGCTGGGTCACAATATTGTTCTGGCTACGAGTGAAACACTGATTTAAGAAACCAACACTGAGACATTTTTAATCCAGGAAGGGAGGAGGCAACAGCTCTGTTATCAAGTACAAATATAAATTAATATTCCTCATACTTTGATGAAAATATTATAGGGAAATGAAGAAAGGCAAAAATAAAAAATTTTGAAGGATTAGTAACTTTTTTTTAAATGATGAAACTATATTTTTTTTTAATATTACCAGAAAATGCCTCTAGTTCAGTTTTCCATGAATGGCAATTTCTTACAAAGTTTCTTTTTTTCAAAAAGTCGCCCAAATGTGGCTCAATCCCAGTGCTTAAAAAATTTTAGGAGACAAAATGTCCTACCTCCACCTGTATTCTCATGGGGTCATTTGTCCACTTTGAGAGGGGGAAGAACTAAACAAGCAAGCAAAAAAACCCTGTTCAAACAAACATTTTTAGTCACACTGCATAAAGACTTTTACCACTTCTCCTTCTATTTAGTAATTTTTTAATGTGTTGCAAAGTGTTTACGTACTCCAGTCCAGACTCTTAGGGTCTGAACCTAAGCCACGGGACATGAAGGGAAGCTGAGGTGTTCAAGGAGAAAATAGCTTACAGAAGTGCTTGATCCTTTCGACAGTTGTAGGTGAAAAGGGAAAAAAAATATTTTACTACATTTGATCTCCCATCTCGTAAATATTAAATAGGAAAAAAAAATACATGTAAAACTATTTCAGCAGGTGCAAAATTTAGTAATTTTCTTCTAGAGCTGGGGTTAGGGTGTCCACAGAACCTATTTTCAGCCTAAAAGAGTTAACTGCTAGCCAATACAGACAGAAAGAATCTGTTATTTAAAAGAGTGGTTCAGAATGCAAAACTGATGTGGATGCCTTGAGTTTTTTCTGAGGGAATATGTCTCTAAGGAGTACAGAAAGTCTTGAAAGACTTATCTCCCTAAACTAAATTTAATTTTTGATTTCTTTTCACTGGAAATGTTCTTAATATCAACAAAAGTATGAATCATTGATTTAACTTCCATCATATTATCAGTATTCCAACATCTGTCCTTCAACCTTTGACACTCTGAGAAATAATTTACTGAAAACATTATCTTTTGAGGCACTAGCAGTTTAGTTTAGCGCAGCAACTCACGTAAAATAAACCATGTTTTAAGTATTTCAGTCAACTCTACTCATATACAAGGACTAGCACAATATTGAATTGTGCATCACATACTTCCTTGAATTAAGGGGGATGCATTTAGAACCTTAGAAATTAGTCATATAAAAGTATAACAAGGGAAAACACATATTTAAATGTTTCATTGAGAAATACATTTTTGCTGCAGCAAGGAACACAGTTTTGACCTGACTTGTTCAATAAAGCTTTGAAATTTGTTATAAATGTAAGAAGTAAGTACAATTTCACATGCTATCGCACTTATGATCCAGATGACATACAAGAAAATCCAGATATGAGGCACAACAGTTTGAAAATATGTGCACGTTTATGATCATCACTTTTAACCCAGCTTGATAAAGTCAGATCTGGATATTATCTATTTTAGCTGGATAATAATTTTTAGATTGGAGAAAAATATTTTCCTGTGTGTATGACTTTATTATTAAATCATTCACATTATCTTGTGTAAATATCTGAAGACAGAGAACAGTGACAGTAACTTTGGATCTATAATAACAATTTAATCACACGCAAGCTGAGAACAACTTATTAAATACCTTATGGTAGATGAAAATTTACTGAATTGAATTTTGTTGTTCACTTTGCACAGAATTCATGTTCAGTACCTCACGAAATCTGTTTAAAAAGGTATCACTTAGAGCAATTGAAGGACTTTTCCACATTTCCTGAGATTCTACTGAAAACAGCCAGAATAAAATTAATTGTTTGTCCAAACACTAATAAATATATATATATATATTTA
>NW_009604173.1:0-6294 GCF_000690535.1 Cariama cristata
AAATTGGTAAAAGAATATATTATTCTCTGATTTCTCAAATAAGTTTTCCACTGGAAAACGTATGAAATGAACATAATAATGTGTCCCAGGCCAGTACTAGAACCAGCTGCTGACTTCTGTACGAGCAAGTTGGCAGCAGATTTGATCCAGGTCAGTAGTTAGAGCAAGAACATCCAATTGAATTACATAACTTGGCGAACTCCTTCCTTTTCCAATCTCCTGCATGTTCAATGTACCTTACTCCAAGCAACTCGAAAGTACAGGCTTTGGGAGAAGACTTAGCTTTAACTTTGAGTATTCTACATCCTGCTCTGAAACAACCTCACCTCCTATCACCACGTCCTACTCATTCACTTGAAGGAAGCTCCTTTTGTACACCACAGACTTTTTGCTCACATGGATCCAACCAAGCTCAGGGCCAGATGATACCTGCCTCCATTTGCACGCTTGCTGCTGCAGACATTGCTCTCCATCTCCAAGGAAACAAGCAGGGACAGATGCTTACATTCCCCACTCGCTTTCCAGAGATGCCCAGGAAGGATGTGAGGTCCTCTCTTTAGGGCAACGAATAGGGATTTTCATATTCCTTCACCACTGTTGCTTCCAAGCTGTTGTGTGACCTTGGGATGAGTAATTTTCCCCTCTCACTTTTTGGCATTTCTAATTTTTAACTCGCTTGGGAAACCTGCTTCCTACCCCTCCCCCCCTTTTTTTTTCTTATATTACATTTTATAAAAAATTTCAAAACGCTGATATTTTATGGCATTCAGAAGTTCTTCTGCTACTGCTTCTTACAAAGTGAAAATGAAGGGAAAATAATAAACTCTGTAACGTCTGTCATGGGCATCTTCAAAAAAGCATCCCTGGTGTCCTAAGGGAATGAATAGATCTAAATGCCAGAGGAATTCAAAGAAAGAATGAAACTCCATCCTGCCACAGGATTTCTCTTTCTTACAACAAACAGTAGTGGAAAACTTGGGAGTGGGGGAGGAGCGTTTTTAATTTCATCTTTAAATGAGAGGGTCAGCCTGACACAGGAAAGATTCGGAGTTTTTCCTCCCAAGACATCTTATCCCATGTGTTAGGCAGCTTCTGCCTCCAGCCCACCCCTCTGCCCACCTGCCTGACTCCTTGCCATGCACTCAAATATACAGCACTCACCACTTTCACACCTCAAAGTGTCGAGAGGTTTCTCTCTTGGCAGTGGCAGAGCAGGGAATTTATGCCTGAGCACTGGTAAATGAGAGGAAGACAGAAAAAATCCACAGAAGCACAAATAAAGAAGCAGCCTTCTGATGCTAATCTATTGTTCCAGTCCCTTGAGGAAAGCAAGAGATGTCAGACAATCGAAATCTCCTACTTCTGGCTTGTGGTTTCACCTTTTAAAACTTTGATTCTTCATGCAGAAGAAGAAGATGATCCTCAGATCAAGGGGATGCAAAGAGGATTAATTAGTGCTCGAAAGGTGCTTCAAGAGTGCCCAATATTTGGAATAATGAAAAAATAAATACAATATTGCCAACACTTTGGGGGGATACTGAATTCATCAGGTGAAATTGTCAACATCTGTTGGGGTAGCTCTTCTGGTTCCATTCTTTCCCCTTTGTACTTCTACTCAGCATTGGACTGCGTGTTTGGGAATCCATTTTCACATATCCCCACTGGTTTCAACTGCCTCAGTTTTGGGGCACCCATTGCCTTTACTGGGTTGTGAATATCTGCAGATTCCACTGATCTCAACCAAATTTGTTGGCATTTAGTACCTTTGGAAACTGGCAGCCTTGTTAGTATTTAATGGCATCTGCAACCAAGAGTTTTTATTCTAGATTTTTATGGAATTTATAATTTGGTTAAGGAAACATAGAAGTGATGTTATTATAAAGCTGGAAAAAGAATCCAGAGTCCAAGCTCCCTAATTTAAACTCAGAAAAGTGTTTTTCTGAATTATTTCTAGGGAAATGGTACATTTTGTGTATTAGTTAAAGGAGAGACAGCATATTTTCCTTACCAGTAGTAAAAGTTTTCAAATGAAAAAGAAGTCATGAATACATATCCTTCTCCCCCCAAAAAACTCCCTTCATTTAATGGAATTTTTACATAACCTAACTTTCCTATACTACTGATATCAGACTTCATTCTTTAGTAATTACTGGAAGTGCATGCAGTCATTAAGTGTTAGTGCTTTTTCATCTCTCTGAAGGACTGAAATTTCCATGTCTAGGATAAGCAGTATTCTTTACCTTTGATTCATTTAAACTCAAAGCATTTTGCACTCAGAGCAAGCGCAATAATTTAAACAAAGTGCTTTTTCTCAGCAAAGTCTCGGAGTCACTAGTAATGACAGCCTCAGAAACTTGCAGAGTCTCGAGGGCTAGTGATGGCCGCAGCTCACGTTAGCATCCCGTGGTCAGTCACATTTGCTTGCATTATCCTCTCTTCAATTTAGCCTTGCGTCACCTCCTCATGAGAGCCTTATGGGCGAGCTTGGCTGCAAGTCGCGCACCAGCAGCCGAAAGCTGTTCATCTCCATCAAAACCTCCACCCTACTTAACCTTTGTGTGTTTGGAGAGGTGGAGAATGGGAAGCAATGATTCACATCATGAAAAATGGGGGTTCATGCAGTTGTGCAAATGAATTTGAGATTACATTGATTTATTTGCCATTTGTCTTTACATTGTGTCAAGCTTCCTTCAGGTGCAATATGTAATTTTTGTCACTTCTCTTCAGGCCAGATTTAGCTGCCCTCATTCCCGTCACTATGTATGTTTTGTGGCTGATTTTAGGGGATTGATTTCCAGAATAAAGCGCTACTTGCTGTGAGGAAGAGGGGCTGAATGACACCTGCACGTGCTCACTCACTTAAACCCTGCATCGTTCCATCAGTAGATGGAAAGCCTCAGGGGCAGGACTGTAAGCCTCAGTGCTGGCTCTGCCAACTGCAGATTTTTCAGCCTTAAACAGATTTGTAGCAATCAGCAGTTCCCAGTTTCCAGAGGGACACAGCTACATGTTCCTGGATCATTGCTAATTTTTTTTTCATCTGAAAGCTCTTCCCCACAAAAAGAAAATGCCAGGGCAAAACCTCACACATTCAAGAACTGCCTCTTTTCTCATTTTCCCCTGAGCCTACCCGGTGTCCACCAGCCTGTTATCACAGCTGCCCAGCATGATGAGCCCTCTCTGAAAAGTAAGACCAAAACCAGAAGAAATAAAGCATAGGGGGAAACAAAAAAAAAGAAAATATAAAAGAGAATGGACTGACTTTCCCTTCCAAAAAATGATGTTCCAGAATTTTAATGCAAGAGAAGCTCAGATATTCCAAAAGCTTTAAACCAGACTTGGTTTGTATTCTTTTATATTTCCTTGTGGATATAACATCTTTTTGGAAAAATGGTTGGTTTAAAAAAAACTCTTCTGAGAAAAAAAATGCCCTTTGAAATCATTGACTTTTGCAATGTGGCCTATATTTTTAGTGCAAATATTTTTAGTGCAAATACAAGAGTAATTTATTACAGCAAAATACATGACACTGCAAACACATAAGGATGTGAGAAGAAAAAAATAGTATGTGTTTATTCCACACAACAAAATGGAAACCATTTCAATTTTCAGGAAAATAATTTCCCTGTGGTTTTATCTGTTACACTTCAATATGTCGAATAATTGTAACGTATAAGTTCTGACACATTTTTGGAATTACAAAGCCTAATCAGAAGCCTGAGCTGCCAGGTTATGTAATGCAGGAATGGGAGCAATTGAGGTCAGGCAAAATCTGATGCTTATATGATATTAAGATTATACGAATAAAAACAACACTTCTGAATTGCTAATTTTTTATAGTCCTGGGATATACATGGTGAGAGAACAAGTGTATTCAAGAAGAAATAATAAACCCTCTAAAGTAGCTGACAGAATATAAAAGGCAAAAGAAAATTCTCTCTTACAAGTATTTAAAGTTGAAAGCCTTAGTTGGAGCTTGATGTGACTTGCAGATAACAAGAAAATCTGTGAGTCTTAAATATGCACAGATGTACACAGGGGAAAAAAATCACAGGTACACCACAGGAATGTCATTGAAGTCCTTTCCGCTTCAGACATTTCAACTGATTGATCTCTACTGCCTTTTGGCAAAACTCACGTCCAATATGCAGTGACTGGCACAAGAGCTGGGAGACTCTGGTGATGATGACTCCTGATGTAGACGGTGGTGGGCAGGTCCCAATAAAGGACAGAAACTCAGAGAAGAATTTGAGTAAAACTGAAGAACATCGTTCACAAATTATGACCCATACAATCCCCGGCTCTGTTTTTAATTCTACCTAAAAGCACCTCAATCATGCATGGCTTCCTACAGATCCACCTGTCCTGTAACATTAATTTTAACATCTTTCTCTGACTTAAGCTGGAATAGAGTCAAGGAACATTGAGGACCCTCAACTAACGAACACCTTCATAGGATACCCAAGGATAACTATGATTGTGATCTTTGCCTTAAAATATAGTAACTTACTGAACAGTACATTCATCCAAGAGGTGTGAGTCCTGAGCTAAAATCCATCCTCAGCCTGAGAGCTTTCAATCTCATCTGTTCCACCTAGCAGAAGAAGACAATAATCAACAGCTGACATATATGGATCATATATGGGGTCATGAAGGAATATTACAGGTGAGGTTCTTGCCATCATGTTATTTTGAAGCTTTACTACTCTTTGCAGTGAAGAATGCAGAAGTCGTGGCCGGGAAAGATAATAATGTAAAAAAGAGATGACTGCAAATTTTTGCTGACAGATCAATGAAAAAGATAATTCTGGGTTCTCTCCACCTTATCTGGACAGTTTAAGCATGTTATATGATGACTGTTAAATTACAGAAACTGTCCGAGGAAGCAACTGCAGATCAGACCTTCCCATGCCAAATGAAGCACCAGGCTAGAGAGACACACGTTTATGCCATTTTTCTCTCCTGTACACATGTATCGAGTAGTAGCATTAAAAAGTGAAGTACAAAGTACCCAGAACAGCCCAAAGTTGAAAAAGATTAAACTTCTGTTCTGTGAGGTGAAAGATGTGGGCTGGAACCCTTTCTGAATGAAAGGGGCAGTGAACTGAGTCTTCTGCTTTCATGTTGAGTTCTTCAGCCACCACTAAACAACATGAAAGGTGAGTAGTGCCACAGCACAGTTTTAAAAGACAGCAGTGAAATCCGATTATATTTTTCAAAGAGAGGGAAGCTATTTCAGTAGACTCCTTTATGCAAGGACAGGTTAGACACTTGTACATTCTTAATGCAAGGTCTTGGCATATGCATCTCGCTCTGGCATTTATACAGGGAGTAATCCTTCAAAGCATCAAGTTTGCTGTCTCCTTACAAGTCTGTACAAACCGAGGCACCGTGCTAGATGAATAGAACCAACAACCTAAGGATGAACTGGTCAGAGATGTCAGAATATGAAGAAGGCAGTGAAAGGAGAAATGGAACAGGCTTTAGAGACAACCAAACCCACATTTAAAATGTAGCAGAAGCAGTACAGAAACCATGGACTGGCTTATCATTCATGAAGCAGCTTTGAAGACAAACAGACAAGTAATGCCCTAAGCTTAGTGCTGCCAAATAACAGAATTGCTGAGCACAGTCATCTCTCTGTGCTCCTCCCTTCCCCTAAACTCCAGGGAACTTCCACAAGATTGAGGTGACTTGCAAGACCAAAAAGCTGCCAAATGCTAGAAAACAGGGTCTGGAACAGGCAGAAGTTGAACTCTGGGATCCTCGGTGCTGCTGAATAGCAACAGCTGGAGCATGGACCACCAAGCTTGGGCACCTCTACAACAGCATCGACTGTTCAACATCTGCTCTACCCACAATGGTGTTTGTAACACCTCTGATGTGGTCTTGCTTCAGCTCTGATGCAAAGTTCACAGGTGGGAAGCAGAGTTTTCCAGAGTTTTAAAGACTGTGGGAGACTTCTGTTGAATATCTGATCACTAAGAGAGAGCTTCACGGTCCACTGGCTCATTTTTGTCAAAGATGCTCTGTATTTAAAGGTACTCAGATTTAATCTCAGCAAGTTTAATTTTGTTTTGATGCTTGTGGAATAACTCCCAAACAATTTTCAAAGGGCATGTTTATTTTTTATTTTGTGTTATCTCTCTTCTTCTGTGTAGTGTATGTAGCATAATTACTTTGCTCATTTACCATGCTCAAGTGGTTGGTACAATTTTGCTGGCTCTCAGTGTGTCCGTTTGTTTAACATTTCTTATGCTGAAAGAAACTAATATTGTATTAGACGATCTTCCA
>NW_009604173.1:6325-21391 GCF_000690535.1 Cariama cristata
CAGATCAGTGGCGGGACGTTATTGTATCAGATTGCAATATAATACTAAACTGCTTTTGCTTAATCATGTTCTATCTTCCAGGGGGCAAATGCTCCCATTTTTTCCATTTTTTTTTCCAAATATAAGAGGCTCAAAAAATGTCAACTTAACTCTGCTCTGAAAGTATGTATAAACATAATGCCCCATTTCAGAACTACAAGGTAACAAATCAGATTTTTGCCCCAGAAAAATGGCTCCAAGAAATACACAGAGTAAATGAAGCCAACAACCGTATGCATTTATTTCTAAAGCTGTTTCGTTGGAGCACTTTGGTATGAACATAATTAATCGTAGTATTGTGCAACAGAGTTGGACAAACAGAAGAAAAGTATTTTGAACATTTATGCAAATAAAAGGCTGACCAGTTTGTTGCTGAGGTATCTGTAATCCGGTTTTGTTCAAGAACGTTCAGGTGGATGCACTGATGTTTGTCACAATGCAGGCAGAAAACAAAAGCTCCCTAGATTCTGTAAGCGTGCCAGAATAGTCTCAATGGGACTGCTCTCATAAACATTTTGGAAAGCCCTCTTTTGAAAAAAATCACTTTGCTAGTGGATTATATCGTGTTGTGGCTATGTCTCATCCTTGCATGTGATTAGATTTAGTGGGTCAGTGAAAATCATCATTCATTTATACTCCTAATGCTAGAAGCTGGGAACCTTCAAAGCCTGGAGGCTTGATTCAGTTTGCGAAAAACAGCTGATTCATAACTTATAAGGAATCTGAGGGGAGGAGGGCGGGGAAGGATTTTCTTATTTTAAATATATGTCATACAAGGATGGTGATGTATCCTACACAAATAGACCATGGATAATCTGCTATGTTCTCCTCAAGAAGATGTCTAGAAGTAGAAAAATCTTCCTAGCAAAGATAGTTTGGTATCAGAGCAGGCATGGAGAGGGATTATTCATCACTACATACTTTCAAGAAGTGGTTAAACCAGTCTTTGTCAGGGACAGTTAAAACACATTCAATTTGTCCTCAAAACATTGGTTTTACCTCTGTGATTGGATTCTATAGCAAGATCCATATAGCCTTTTCCAAATCGGGTTTCAATATATAAGAGATGCAAGTGGATTCAGAAGGGAATAGTCGCATGGCTTTCAAGCTGAACCAAGACAGACAGCATTGTCAGTTTGTAATTCCCTTTTGATTATGCGGTGCTTGTGCCAACTCTGAATGCCTCATAGGGCAGATATTGCACGGAAAGCTTCTCTTATCCAGTTTATTATAGCTGTGTGTCAGCTTGGTGGATGTTACGTCTTAAGAGCAAGAACTGAGGCATTTACAAATGGATAACAGTAAGCATAAGTTTGTCAATTTGAAACTAAAGCCAAAGGTGTGAATGCTGTTTTCAAAACCAATGTGATTTATCTTGATCACTTGATCAGGAAGGAAGATATGCCCGCTGATAAAAAGGGATATATTTAAGAGTTTAAGGAACTTGCTTACTTTTATTATAACAATTTTGTTGGTTACTCAACAAGCTAGCATGACTATTGCATAGTGGACTAGTGCATAGTGCAATAGGACTATTGATTAGTGAATAAAAACAAATCATTATTTCCACCCACAAATATCAAAGCCAGATAGGACAATAGATGTGGATATCATTCAAACTTATTGTTTCATTTCTTTAAGTACTTACAGTAATATTCATGATTCATAATTACTTAGAAAAAAAAAGTAATTGCAATCAAGAATGCTCAAGCTATAAACTGAGTAGCAGCCTCCTTTATTCCCTTCCTTCTTTCCTCCCTCTCCCAAAAGGCAATGGAAAATGAATGCCACTAAGCCAGCATTAAGAGGTGCTATGTGCATAATTAATGGCAGTTGTCTGCTTTGTCACACTAAGCCAGAGGGCAGAGGAACACCTCCAGGATACTAAAGATCAGGAGGAGAAAGAAAGGGTGCAAAGGTTAATATAGTCCCTGTGTTGTTTGGCTCATATGTTATCAAAATAGTAGGAGAAGAACAATTTTCCAGTCATCTAACTTTGAAACTGTCCTTACAGAGAAAAAACTCTACTTCCTGTTTAATGGTGATCTTCCATACATTATTTATGTCCTCTTTAAGGACTCCTTGTGTGTAGTGATGAGATCACCACTGCTGCCAGCAGCTGCTGCTGGCTTGGGGTGCAGGATGCCCTCATGGTGACTGCTTCACTCTCACATTGACCTTCAGCTGAAAGATGATACAAACGATGGATGGAAGTCAGACGAGGGAAACATGCAAAATTTCAGAGGAAAGAATAAGAAAAACTCATCTTTTTTCCATTTTTAGTTACCACCAACTGTAAAGTGCTGTGTTCTTTATACCGTGTGTTAACCAGTGAGCACCAAACCCAATGCCATAGGGTAAACTGTGTCTTGCTAATCCTCTTGGAAAGTAGTGCTGTAATACAACTAAGTTTATTTGAATTAGTCAACTTCTTGAAATGTCTAGGCAATCGCTCACTCCTGAGACAGTAATTTGTAACAGTTTTCAGTTATGCATTACAAAATTACCCCCAAAAATCACACTCAAGGTATGGGTAAACAACCACCTGTAGCTGTTTTACCATGAGTTATAGACTGTTCTCTCAACAACAGTCAAATCACACTAGTTGGAAGAGACCTCAGGAGATCTCTAGCCCAACCTCCTGCTCAGAGCAAGGTCAGCTGAGAGATCAGACCAGATCGCTCAAGGCTTTGTCCATCCAGCTCTTCGAGGACAGTGTCTGCCCATATGCAGGCTCTAGATCTGTTGCACATACAAAATAAAATGTGTTCATTTAAATTAAGGTGTTTTCAGTTAACTTGTTTTACCTTGTCTTTGCAATGGGATAAGAGCAAGCAAAAGACCAGTGAGTGTAATTTAGCTGATAAATAGCATTGCATTAACCACAATAACATCAATACTTGCGATATTTCTAGGGGGACCTAGCTGTACAAACAATATTTAACTGACGAGCCTGTTGACCCAGCTTACAGCTACTAGATGCTACTGGAAAAACAGAAAATAAACACTAAAGTAATTGAAGTAAATAAACAAGCATCCAATGGGCTAGAATCAGATTCTTACACAGTAGCCTTTAGAAGTTTAATTCCTTACTATTATTTGAGTAACTGTATTAAGTACAGTTGCAGAGTAGCTTTAATTTTTAACACTACATATTTAGTACAAAATAGATTATATTGGTGACAGCAGTCCCTTTTTTGCAGGGAGGTGGTCACATAACTATTGAATGCACCAAAATATAACTCTACTGCTTAGCTCTATGTACAGGAGTAGCTACCATGTGGACATGGAGAGATTATGTGTCTGAAAGAAGAGCTGCCTAGCAGTGTATTTCTGTAGTGTGTATTTTTGAGGCAAGGTAGGTGTCTCGTAAGAAAGAAAACAAAGTATTACCCAGGGCTGTTTGGGAGATTTCTAAGAAAATGCCTTTTCTTTGATAAAATGCAGTTTCATCAAAACCTTTCTTTTTTTTTTCTTTCTTGAAGCAAACTAGATAACAGTTTTCTCAGAAAAGACATTTGGGTGCAGGCAGAATTTCTTGTCAAACTAAATAATGGGGATAAGGGGCACAAAGACACCATCAGCTATTCCAAAGACTCATTAGCTCAGTGGAAAAGAGATACCAGGCACTGTATCTTGTATCCATAATGCAGGTAGGTAAATTTGTGCGGTCTAGGTGCTATAAGGTAGCAACATGTCATGCCACTTGGTTTCCTCTGTCTACATTTTTTGTTTGTACCAGTTTGTAAAGGGAGTTCAAGAGGAATCCGAGGTCCAGACACTTCCCCCTGAGATAGTGTCTGAACCACTCAGGTGTTGATATCAGGAAATCTTTTGGCAATCTTTTGGCTTTTACTTTTCATAGAATTGAGTGAATAGTTATGTTAGAACATATTAGGACTTGTCTTTCAGTCTATTCCTTTCCAATCTTCTAACCAGCCGACTTACCTGGGAGATAAGTCTGCCTGCCTTCCTTCCTTCCCTCCTCCCTCCCTTCCTTCCTCCCTTCCTCCCTCCCACCTTCTCTCTCTAATTTTTCACAATTAACGTTGTTTTGAAGTTCATCTCTATACACACAGATATCATTCTTCAAATTGCATGCATTTTTGCAAAGACAGAAAAACTTCTTCCTGCCCTGCTCTGATATTAACTGGCTGGTACCTCAGTTTTGATCCTGTTGTTGCTCTCTGCACATAAATCTTGTTTAGTCAATAGGATTTGCTTGCCTGAAGGAATGCATGATCAACTGCATAGAGAAGCATAAAATAGATTTTTATGCTTCAGATCCCTAAAATGTTTTTGTTGGGAAATAATTCCCAAAGCTGTATTTGACTAATATTTCTTTTCCTTCACTGAACTTTTTTCTTATACTTTTTGCCTGCTGAAGGATATGAACTTTAGTCTCATTTATCAAGTCTTTTTGTCTAAATTTTACCTTACCTTCTATTTTCTGAGTTTGGTGTATGTTAACATTCATTTTGACGTCTTTATTTTAACATTCTAGCATGATGCATTCTCTCACAAGAAGTTTGTATAGAGTAATGCTAATTCACCAATTATTGGTTCAGGTAGGTTATTCTACAGTAATCCAGTACAAAAACATGACATTGAACATTGAAGCAATCTGACAATATTTTAAAAAAACTTAAGAGTAATGGAATATAATAATAATGTATAATACCTAATAGTGCGAAATTTTGTTAGCATGCTCTGTCAGTGATGTACCTCTGCATGTACTAGGTATGATAAATCTGCACGTGTTATATCTGTTGCAAATGACATTGACTTCTCTAGGATATAGTAGGCAAATTGGAGAACCCACAGTGTAAAAATCAGAGAAGTCTTTAATGAATATGAAATATATTCAATAACCTGGCCAGAGGGGATGCTTCCTCCAAAAGTCCTTAACTGCCATTTGGCTGGCATCCTTTTGGTTGGTTAAGTCCCTTCTTAGCGACACCTACCTCTAAGTTTGAATGTTATTGACAGTTATTTTTGGAGGTGGTTAAGCTCTTGAACCAAGTTTTTGTAGGAATAGGCTACACATGTTAATTATAAAAAAAAATCTCAAAAATTACTTCTATCATTTTGTCTTTTAGACAGTGGCTAAGCCCATAATGTGTGCTGCAGGAGAGGGGAAGCTGAGCTTTTCAATTCCTATATTTGTATTACTTATTTTAATGTTACTCTCACATCTATTTTTCTGAATCCTTTCTCTTTCCAATAAATTACTTCTGAAGGGGGTGACCACAGTTGGTCACAATGTTCAAGGTGACTGCACACCATTGACTCAGGCCATGGCATTATAACATTTCCAGCCTTAAAACCTAACCCTCTCTTAATACATCTTGACATTTTGTTTGCTTCTTGATCACTGCTGTGCACTGAGCAGATGTTTTCATGGAGTTGTCTACAGTGACAGCAAGATCTTTTTCTTGAATGATTACAGCTAATTTTTAACTCAGCTATGCGTATGAGCAGTTGATTTGTCCTTTCCAGTGTGTATCACCTTGAATTTATCTGCAGTGAATTTCATCTGTCATGAATGTTGTACAGACAGTTTAGTCTGGCCATCTAGAATTCTCCAAAGTCTTATTTAGTCTTGGCTGATCTAAATTATGTCACATAAAATATAGTTTTCCGGGGAAAAAAAAGTGTTTTGCTGCTGCAGGCCTTGTTCCAGATTATCAACAATATTTATTGCTATTTGTCTCAGGTACCGCCTGGACTATGCAAGATATTTTCCAAGTCAAAAAAAAAAAAAAAAGCCAGAGCTATCCTCCAAGGAGTTCAGCTATTAAACACAGTTTTGAGGCACGGGATCCATGACATAACGAGAATATTCAGGGTGATCATTAGCTACACCTTGTTAAAAAAATAAGGCAAGTTATAATTTTTAATAACTTTTGGGGAAAAAAATAACTGTTCCCAGATATACTTCAAGCTACTCAGTGTACATAACTAGTATCCCTGTAGGCAACATTACAGAGTTTCGTTCCTGTTGTGGATTCCTGTGACAATCATCATTTTGTGATGAAACGTGACTATCAAGTCTGACCTTTTTTTATCTTTTCACCAGTTTTTAACCCCAGGCAGAACTTTACCCCATATTAGATTAGTTTCTTAAGTAGCTTTTTGTAAGGAATGTTGTTAAAAGCTTTTTAATAAATAATGTTAACTGCATCTCCTTTAACCACTATTTTAACAACATCCTCAGGCTCAGATTCAGCAGTCAATCCATATTTATCAGAACACTTCGTCACAAGCTAAAAACTAAATACATGCCAGAGCGCGCTTTGCTGAAGAGAGTTGGACTTAAGCATGTTTTCAGCTTTGCTGAGCAGGTGACTTGCAGAGTAGATTAAGCAGAAGCTGAGCAGAGACTTTCACGTTGAAAATACTCTTTATATTGTTATCTTAATCTCTCAGCCTTTTTTTTTTTTTTTTTTTCCATCACAGCCACCTGCTATGTCTGTAATACCTTGATTGTAATCCTCCTGGGACATTGACTGCTTTGCTTTGCTACCTGCCTGCCTGACACCTAGTTGAAGAAAACACCCATCCCCACTTGGGTTTTCTAGATGAAATGCTGTCAATTTCTATAGTACTACTGCTAGTAACTTAGTAGCTAACAGCCTGTCCAGTAATTTGGAAAGGCAGAGAACCCACCTGTGTGCTTGATTACTATTTGTAGGTGTAGTATCTTCATGGAACTGAGATTGCCACATTCCGCTCTTGTATAGCCTTGGTGGAGAAGTGGCTATCCATTTTGCCTGAAAGCCGGATGAAAAGTGTTCATTCTTGTGTAGATATTTCCCAGTGAGAGAGAAAGTTTCAATACGTCACTTGTGCCTGCAGAAGTCTAACATTCACGGTAGCCCACAGATCACCCAAAGAGCTTTCAGGAGTGTTCTGTTTCTCCTTCTTTCCCCAATTTTTGCCATACCAATATCCTGCGAATTATTTCAATGTCTGGCAACACAGAAGATTAATGTAGATCAGGGTTCTCAATTTCCCCCATCACCAACTTGGCAACTATAGCCAAACAGAAGAGCCTTTTACAGCACTGAATGAAGAATAAATCTATAAAAATTTAATTAACCTCTGTAGAGCTTATTGAATCCTAACCGAGTTTAATCACAATTTTTGTAAGTTAGGAAATGCTTGGCATATTTTTGACTCTTGTATAATAGTTTGAATTGGCTGTATATACAAACCAAATTTGTAAAATGAAAATAGATGCTGTTATTAGGATTTCCCGGTGTAGGAATTGCCACTTACATGTACAAGCACAAAACTATTTCTGCTATAAATACAGCTTTTATTTATTTTCCTAAAATACAGATACCTAAAAAAGAAAGAAAAAAAACAACAACCACAAACCAAAGCAAAAAGGTGACATGAATCAATACATGGAAACAAAATAGTAACATACTTTATTTTCTAGTGACTGGGCTTGACATGGCCTGCACTCTTTTGGTCCCATAGATGTCATTGTGAATCATGTCAGTTCATGCTGAAAGAGTGGATTGAAAATGAGTTGGTCTGGATACATCCATCCCCCTCCTCTGTTTAAAGAGGATTAAGTTAAAAACTTTTACTCCCAAACTAAAGACTTACCAAAGCTACCTTTGTGATTTGCAGTTGTTAAGGCTGTCACGTCTCCATCTCAAAGTCATTGACCAAGACTCCATTGCGCAAGGTAATGTGTACAAAGCGAAATGGGGGAGAAGATGTTTGGCATTGGGAGATCAGCTCTGAGAACTGAAGGAGACAACTGAGTCAGAGGGAAGTATGAGGAAGAAATGAAACTGCAGGTCAGCCTGGCGGCGTAGGCAGCATGGCTCTACTGAGTTGCTGGAAAGGAGTCAGGAGGCAACTCCTTGCTGTGGGGACAGACACAGATAGGATTAAGTAGTCAAAACTTCATTTTCTACATGCATTCTGTCCCATTCACCCAAGCTGTAAGTGAAATACAATTACTTCTCATGCATTGGTGCCTCTTTTTAACAAAGGGGAAAGAAGGTCTTGGACTTGCTTTTCTTTCTTTACAATTAAAATCCTGTCCAAGTGTTTTTCTCCTTTTCTAGAATCCCACAGGAAGAATCGTATCCTGCCCCACGCTGGTGACAGAAGATCTTAAAGTCAGACAGCCAAGTCTCATGCTTTAAAGAAGTCTCACGCACAAGCCACATGTGAGAATAAAAGAACCATAGGTTTAAAAGGGATCTCAGGTGAGTGCGTAGTCTGTTGCTCTCTCTTGGTAGCAACCAAAAGCCTGGCTTTCTGCAAGAAGAAGGATTTCCATAGAATGACCATAGAATAGCAGTGCAAGAATCACAGAGGGAACCAGTCAGCCATTGCCTGTACAGTGTTGTCATCCCAAAGGAAAAGCGAGACATTTTTCGATTAAAAAATATTGGGCAACATAATTGCTTCTCTCTTCAGGGGTTTGAGGGAGCAAAGTATTTATACTTTCGGAGCAGATCTGAGGGGACCAACCCCTGAATGAAAATCTGGCCCGGAGGCCCTCATGCACAGTTTCTGGATCTGATACCCACCTTTCTCATCTCTCTCTCCTCTCTCTTTCTGGCCTTCTCTCTTATGATGCATTTCTCTTTTTAGCATTTTGCTTTTCTGCAGACATTTAACTTCTCTTCCTGACTTCTTTGAGTAGGATTTTAACAGGGAAATAAGTATATAGGAAAGCTGTCATTTTTTCCCTATTTTCACCTTTAAAAAGACTATACATTTTGTCTCTTAAAATGAACTCTGCTTTTTGACTAAGATAGGTTCATCATAAATTTTCTATTGGTTTAAAGAAAAAATAAGACATATTTGTTTTCCAATCATGAACTCACTTGTTATCTTCAAGAATTAAGATGTAGGCTCAGAATATCTAAAAGATCATGTAAATCTCCAGAGTAAATATCATGGCCAAAAAGTTCATTTCTTTGCCACACTATGGCTTTCTTCAATATAGTAAAAGGTCAGATGTGCAGTAAATTCACTGAGGCCAGGATACTATCCTTATAAATCTTACCATCTTCATGTTAAAGTGCCAGATACTTGCTTTTTTAATCTATTTTTTCATCCTTCCATAAAAATATAGCAATTTACTAAAAGACACCCAGCCTCCACGTACCCTAATTAACAACATTCAAAAAAATAAAACCAAAACTGTCCCCACAACCCTTTGAAAGAGAGACACTTCACCGCACATGCTTGTCTTGCAAGAGACAGGAGAAGAACAAATGTGACAAACGATATTATGTTGCTCAGTGCAGTATAGGAAAGCATTCAGATGTTATGGAGGTGATCTCAGCATCTAAATAAAAGACTCCAAAATGGAAGAAAAGTGATCTTGGACTAGTCCCAAAATTTCAAGTCTACTCATGAAACACAGATAATCTTTTTTTTCCCCCTTCTAACTTCAAAATACTTACTTCAAGAGCTGCTGTTCACATCATGCAGTATTTCTCTTCTCTGTCTAATCAGAAATGGAAGATTTTCAATGCTGAAATATCTTATTTCAGATCATCAGCTGGCAAAAATCATCCACTCTCCATTACATACCTATTTGCACCAGCTGAGGTTCTGACCACAGATGTTTTCCTGCCAGTGAGTAGGAAATGAGCATTCATGTGAAGCAATAAGAGTAACCTGAAAGCTAGAGAGCCCTCTATAAACTATTCATGACTAGAAAAAAAGAAATGCTATATGTTTCTCTTCACAGAAGCTCTTAACTTTTGAACAACTCTATAACACTGGGAAGAGGGAAGCAGGACCATCCGCACTTGCTGTACTGTGTTACTTGTGATTAGGGAAAACAGATTAAATATGGCTCAGAGCTTTTAGTGACTCATTTTTCATTCCATATGTGCAGTCATGTGCTTCAACTACTGTTAGTCTAGACAGAGAGGATGAAGAGGTACAAGAAATCTAAGCTAATGTTTGAGAACCTTTTAAGGTAAAATAAGCTAAAACAGTGTTTTCTGTAACTGGAAGACAACATACATTATACATCACAGTTTGGGATCTAGGGGCAAATGCTGGACCTGTTATGGAGCTGGAGATCGTTGGTTTGCATTGACAAAATTCCTCTACTTGCTTATAGGCTCTGTGTGTTACAAGATACATGATTTTCAATTTGGATAGAAACACTGTTGTTCATTCTGCATCCAGGTGACAGCACCTTAATCTCAGGCAAAAAAAATTCCACATTTAGGCAAAATGGAGAAAAAGCCCCAGAAGCTTTACATGGTTATGTTTAAAATAATACAGTGGCTGCTTAAAGCCATTCAGAGATTTTGAAAGTTGGAAGGAACTCAGGGAGAGAAATAGACTAAAGGGTACAGTGCAGGTGAGGAAGGCATAAAAATGCAATTTATCACCTGCTTATGAAGTTTATTACATGAATATCAACACTAGGTAGGTTTTTAAATGAGACGTGCATAAATTCCTCAGCATTTTCAGCAAAACATCATCACCCTTCACAGTAGTTTAGAACTGGATGCAAGTGCATTAGAATACAGGATACTGGCACTTGTCAATATATCAAATATATATACTCACATTTTGCAGTAATGGTCATTACCATGGGCTATAGGACAAAGAGGTTTCAATGGGTCTTTATAAATTCCGTTTTAAATACTTCCAGGAAATGACAAATGTGCTATCTAGTTGCAGGGAGAGCTTGGAAAAGGAAAACGTATTATCCAAATGTGCATTTAGCTCAGAAAGGGCACTGAATACTCCTAACAATTGTGAGCAATACCATGAGATTAGCTCACGACAGGTTGTCAAGGACTTGTCAATTTATAATGTTTAATTATATATATCTTATACTATAATTACACCTCGTTAGTAGCTTTGGTTGTTCTATTGTCAAGTCATTTTAATGATTCCCATTTCCAGATAAACCGTAACCAAATAAAAATTACCTGTTATGATGAGTATCTTTGCTAGTAGAAAACAATTTAGCCCAAATTATTTTTTTAAAGAGCTGCTAATTATTTATTCTTTTCTGCTTACTTTAACAGGGTTTTTTTGCTGAGAGTAAACATATTTCCTATTCTGGCTCTTAGCCAAAGAAAGGAAAAAGCTGGAGAGTAAAAGCAGAGAGAACCTTGGTCATCGATTTGTAGCCTTCTTGAGCGTAAAAGCATAATAGTTATCAATCACTTTGTTATGCATTCCCCAGGTAAAAAAAAATGGCCCTTACTAAGATCAAGGGTTGCCATACCTGGTGATACATATCAAGTATAACCGTTGCTGTCAGTTGGCTCTAGTTACTAAGAACAGGATTCCTTTCCAAGCCAAATTTAATTTAATTTTCCGTGTGTTGGAACTTTTCCCAATTTCCTTTTGTTACTCAAAGCACCATAACTTGGGATTCACAGGTTGCCTTCTATTGCTTCTTAGTCACTTTTTATGGAGAAAGGCACTTTTACTATTAGATACTTTATTTAGGAATTAAAAGTGTTTAGTCTTCATTTCACATGTAAGTGATGGAGAGAGGCAGATACTTGGCTTGGATGCTCTGCCATTTGGAGTCCTCATGGGCCATAAACTATGCATTAGTACATAAGTTAAAGGAGTACATTTCTCTTTTGTAAGGGCTTATCAAAAAATCCCATTTAAGATCAGAGTCTCGCTAAGCTAAGTATAGTATAAACACACAGGAAGAGATGTATCTTCTGAACCCACATCACAGTCGTGTAGCTCTTGGGTCTCCGGTCTTAGTGTGCCTTTGCTGTCCTCCCCTTATCTCCTGTAACAACAGGGGTCCGGAGCAGGAGCCCCATTTACCAGGAGGCAAAATATCATGGGATGTAAAAGAACAGGACAAGCCCTCAGAAAGCTGGAGAACAGCAGAGAACAGCAGGATAAAATTGGGGGCAGCATGGGTCTGCTTTGCCAACAAGCAGCCACTACTTAGGATACAGTCTCCTATTAAATAGTGATGACTCACTCTCCAGACAGTAATTTATTTATATGCCTTCTTTAATGTTTTGCAAATCACTGCTTTAAAAAATGCCCAGCTGGAAGACAGGAAGGCTTGGGAGACAGAGAATCAGCTTGATAGAGAATCAGATTAAATAAAAATGACATGGAATTTGACAGCGAGTGCACGTGGTTGGAAGTAAAAAACATAACCATCCCTCAAGCAGAAATGCAGCCTCATTGCTGGGACTGGTTGCTGTAGCTTGAGAGACCAAGGGTTTTACTGTATCTTGTGAAAGAAAAAATTGAAAAAGATAGGAAGAGGAAAAGAGACATTGGCTTATATTTAGTGACAGCATTTCTTCCAGTATGAAACACGGATGAGCTTACATTGTTTCAAGCCAGAAGGGACTACTTCAATATTATAGTCTGAATTTTGAAAAATATGGCTATGCCTTTTAAGGACAGACCAGTGGAACTAGTAAGAGACAGAAGAAACTTTTAAAGTGTAATTAATATCACAGAAATGTGTATAGCTCACAGACAGAAAATTAGCATATGGACCACATGGGAGGCTTCAGTGCATGCTGAAGCAGGTGTGACATTCTGAGTGTGGTATCTGGATTGGCAACAAGGTAAGGACAAGTGGATGAGACAAGGCTAAAATTCCTATTTGATTTTTAATTCTGTCCCCAAGGATTTCCCATGCCTGTGTGCCTTGATTCCCCTGAGTGTGTGGAGGGTAATGCCTTCCTTTGAATAATGCATGCAGCTTCATAGCTATAAACTGCTTTATACAGGGCCAAAGTGGAAATTTCCAAGGGACTGACTCTGTTTCAAAGGCAATGGAGCTGAGCACCAAACGTACTATTGGTGCTATTGAAAATCTCCCCTAACTGCAATTAATATTAAAGCACTTCAATTGATGCCCTGAGTCGCTGTCCCAGGGAGTTCCCTTGTTCTCTTCATGCCTGTGACCTGCTGGAAGTTACTCCAGTAGCTGTGCAACCTGGAACAGTTCAGCTCCTCTTGGCATTTTGCTTTGTGATGATTATTAACTTTAATATATCCTGTTTTTATTGACACTACTTCCATATATACCCATCTGCCTTTACTCTGGATGCACAACCTGCAATCTGAACTGCTCCCACTGTTCAGAGCTGGTGCTTAAAACCCAGACAGGGATTTTATTGTTTACTGGACAGCAAGAACTTGGCCAACTCCATTCACTCTCTTTGTAAGCTAAATTACACTTGCTCGGACAACATGGCCAAACAACAGGACTCTCTATTGTCCCTCTTTAAAAGGGGTCAGATGCTTCATTGCAGATTTAAATGTAACCAAGGTCATGCCTGCATGAGTGGCACAGGCAGTCCCAGCCTATTCTGCCCAAGCTCTTAGCTGGCTGGTTATGAGCCAGCTCCTGTCCGGAAACCATAAAGCTCATAAGCCATAAACAGTTAGTCTTCTCCAGAAGTACTAATGCGTTAATGTCGTTACGCAACTTCTAGATGGGAGTGCAATGAGAGAAACTCAGATCTTGGTGCATGTGGATGTAATAATGCTTTCTCCTCAAACGTTCACATACTGGTGCTTCACTTAGTTTGTGCTTTGCGGAAAGCTACTTAGAAAGGCTGAACCTCTGTATTTTATCTGCCCTCCCAACCACTGACAGTGAGATCCCTGTTGCCTTGGTTCATGTTCTCTGCATGTACTTTTTTTAGGGGTATCCTGAGCTCATCTGAAGATTCAGAGGTCCTTTGGTTGGAGGCCAAATGCAAGTGGAAAGAATGGCTCGTTATCATCAGAATTTCCTTAATCCCAGGATAATAAAGGAGCCCCAAATGGTAGATTTTCATGTTAAATGAATATTTTCCATGTTGTTTAGTTATCAGGAGGGCACAGTAACAAATCAGTTTTAAAGAACATTTTTGGATAAATCCAAAGTTGTGAAATCAAACAGTGCTCTGGATTTATGTTGCAACTTGTTCTCAGATGACCAGCCTGTCCATGGGTGAGTGGTTGTCCTAGATGGAAATCTCATCACCTATCTTCAGTCTTTGCAAAATTTGTCACCTTCTCTTAGGAAGGCCTGTGTTTTTAAGGATAAAATAAACGCACCCCTGGAATTACCTAATGGTCTCTGTTGGCTATAGAAGGGGCACAGATATGTGGCTTTCACTAAACATCTAACTTAAATATCTATGAAGTGACTTTGAGCTTTAGACTTCAGCAGGCATTGGTAACATTAGCTACCGGACACAGACATGACATGGAACTCTGACATGCCACTTGAATTCAGACATTTTTTACCATTAAAATTTATTTAAGCATTGTTGTCTGAAAGTATGATTAACCACAAAATTAGGAGGAAAACACACAGTAGCCAATGATCTTCTCACATCAGTTCTTTGCTCCTGTGACTCTAAGCTTGTTATTTGTGCTGAGCTTTTACCATTAAATTTAGTGCCGGAGAAACATTCACTGGGGTTACTGCTGCACAAAACCTGTAACTCCTTTTACACATTGGGATAAATCAAACCTCTGCCAGGTCTGTGCTTTTTGTGTGCAGTGATCTACCCCAGACCACAGCATAATTCGATTAATGCTGCATTTCTGTTTAATATGTCCACCAGCAATTCACATCAAGCCTGTTCCATCAGTTGGTTGCAAAGTGCTCATCAATAAATCCTAGCCTAGTGGCTGCTTTAAAAGTAGAAAACTGTTTGGATTTGGGGCTCAATGGTATGTTTAAGCCACCACCTATGGAAGGCAGGGCAGTATGTGGAGCACAGCACCGTAAGGGAGGGCAGCGTGCGCTGTAGCTCATAGTGAGATTCCCTCGAGAGGTCTGGGATAACATAGGTGACAGTGCCCTTGGGAACTGCAAGCATGGATAGAGACGGGGGGGATGTATGGAGAGGCTGGGTTCTGCCGTCTGGCTTTTTGTACAAATACACACATCCAGGATCCGCATGGGATCCAAGTAAATGTGACCTTTCAAGGTGCAATTCAATTGCTCTCATTATGATTATTGCATCGGGTGCTGTTATCCTCAATTTGTCTGCTTTTCTGCCTGTT
>NW_009604173.1:21403-22473 GCF_000690535.1 Cariama cristata
CCCCCCCCCCCCGCCCCTGTTCTTCTCTTTATCTAGATGGCTGTTGAGAGCATTCAGTTCCATTTAGTTTTGATTTCAGTGAAATACTTTTTGACATATAGAAAAAGCTAGGTTGGAGATTTTGTTCTCTGCCTTTTTCTGAAGTATGTGCATTTGCTCGTACACTGCTGTGTGGACTATGTACAGGCTTTGCTCCTCAAGAAAGAGGGAGGAATATTATTTTGATCTCCAGACACTTTACAATGTCATAATCTCTTTGTGCAACACAATCAAAATTTAAGGGTAAGAAAAACTGAGATATGTGTAGGATGGTCTATACACCACAGCAGCGAGTCCTTGTAATTTTCTCTCTTAAATGAGACCTTCAATATGACTTAATTTTTATTTTTCTTCTCCTTTCCCTTTGCTCCAGAAACAACATTACAGCACTGTTCAATTCCTGCTTGCCAAGTCTGCTTTCATTTGGGCCTGGAGTCACTCATTTGTTTTTGCCTTAATCTCCAGCTCCCTCATTATCTACCTGGAGTCTTCTGTGCGCAAAACTTGATTTTAAAAATATGAAATTCCAGCCAGAAAGATTATGCCACTTTTATCATCCAACCCTCATTTTGAGCACAGTGACATCACCAGCAACTTAGAAAAGGTTTTTTTTTGTGATTTTTTTGTATTCTCAGTTATCATTTACCCAGAAAGGACAGAAAACACAATAGGAAAACTGAAAAGAAACTTGTTTCCAAGATTTTACAGGCCATTTCATCTTGTTAGAATAAAAGTATAAATTGGGTTAACTGGGAAATAAGACACCAGTCTCGATGGGGTATGTTGTTTTCATAATCTGAAGCTATTTGGCATTGTGGGATTGTCTCCCTTAGCCAACCAATATATTTTTGGCAAATGGCACATTAGTTGATGCCCTATCAAGAGAAATTATTCTCTGTTCACTGTTTGACCCACACTGGCTGTTGCAGGCTAGCTCGAAGCGTGCTCCAGCTCCTTGCATTCCCAGCACGTGCCAGGTTGCAAATCTGATGGTTTTGGTGGTGAATCACCCTCATTTGAACGTATTGCTG
>NW_009604173.1:22483-27128 GCF_000690535.1 Cariama cristata
AAAGAGTGTGTCCATGCTTGTCATCCTGACTTGAGCTCTCTCTTAACTTCAGATGAGCTTAAAGAAGAAAATATTTTATTCTAAGAAAACAAAGTTTTGTTTTTCTGTTAGAATATCGGTTGCATATATAACATTTATAACAATGTTAAAGAAGGAAGGACCAACGAAGTGCAATTTTAGATCATGCTTTCTTAGCTGTTCTAATAAATCAGAAATTTAAAGCCTGGCTGACTGCTTCCCCCTAGTCCCAATCTTCTTTAGTCTTCAAATGTATCACGAGTCAAAGTGGAATATCTCTTTCTCACTTGCATTTAATTATAATTTCCTTCTTCTACCAAACAAGAATGTAATATTATATGTTTAATATCTATATTGAACAGGAGTGGCTAGTACTGTATGCACAGCTCCAGATGAGAAAAGACTGCTGCTTTGGAAAGCACAATTAATACTTCCTGATATCTATTTGAAGCATTCAATCTGATACCCCGTAGAATGACATTTGTCTTTTCCATGGCCATACCAACATGAGGGCTCACAGCCACACTCGGATTGACTAATATACCGTGTTATATTTTCCTGTCAGCTGTTTTCACTGTAAAGCTTGAAGCTTTACTATATTAATTGTCCCTAGTCTCCAAGTGTGTGACCTTCTAACTTCAAAGTATTAAATCTCATCCTATTTCTGTCATTTCAGTTTCCATTCAATTGTTTCAGTAGATTGCACTCCTACGTGTCAGTGATGTCTTCCAGTTTTTCTCATCAGTTTAATTAGCATACTCCTAATATTGCCAAATTTATCAGTGAAAGCATTAAACAAGATCATTGCCAGCACCCAATACTTGAAAGTCTCCTCAGAAAACCTCTTCCCTTTTCCTTCAGCCTGTCCACTGACATCCTCTAATTGCCTCTCATCCTCTTACTTACCTTGCAGCTACTGTTCTTCCCTTCTTCTTCCACTGAACTAAACACTTTGGAACATCTTATTAAAAATTTCACTTATATTTAAACGAGCTAATCTAACATCTAAATCAGCAGTTTCCAGAGGATGAATGTATGTGACAACAAAGAACTCTTTTCCATATCAGTGACAAAGGAGAAAATGCTTTTCCATTTATGATATCAAGGTTCGTAACTAATGACATATGCCATGCAGTGATCTGTCCCCTTGGAAAGATGACATGTGCTTTGAGTATGAGGTTGAACTACATAAATCCCTGAAGTCTTTTTCAAAGGGAACTTTTTCCATGAGAAAAAATCAGACTTGAGAGATAAGGAAAGGAAGACAGCTCCACTGCTTGGCTATGAGAACAGGCTTCCCAGATGAGCTGCACAGTCTCCAGCCTTTATCTAGTCTGGAGAAAGCGTTGTGTAACTTGGTTTGACCTCAGGGCTGGTCTTGCTTTGAGCAGAGACTCATGATGGTCCTTCCAACCTGAATTTTCCTGTGACGCTATGATCCCACATCTTACTTTACTTCATCTATCCAAAAATTATGTATCTAGGATCCAGGTTACTCGCATCATCGACAGAGAGAAGACATTTCCACAACGGCAAAACTTCCTATATCTACATTCTCAGTTGAAATGAACTGGCTATGACCCTTCACTAACTCCGTAGATGAAGCTTATAAGAGCACAGCTTAGATGTTTAGCTGTGACCTTACATTGTAAGGTTGGTCAGATGAATCCTGCCTCAATGTAGGCCACTATACCATGTATTTCACAAGTCACTAAGTTAAACATGATGCAGTAGACTGAATTCAGATTACAATTACATCCATGTAAACTTTCACTAGGGTGCCTGGGCTGACATTTTTGGCTGGATATGTTGTTTTACTTCCAGAACTGAGAATGTGAAAAAAGGGAAAGGTCTCTGAATATCTTCTGTTGGATTTTCAGGGGGTTGTTTGTGCTTTTTTTTTTTCTTCTTCTTTTTTTTCCCAATACAATTTGATATGAGAAACTTCTCTTTCACCACTCTGTCTAGAATTGTTATGAAAAAGCTTTCTGCATGTACATGTTCAGAAAGCATAAAATAAAGCTGCCTGAATTGTTAGGAACAAACCTCCAGTTCCTCACATACGCACAAAACAAACCACCACGTCCATATAACATACCACACTGTCTGCACTGTCTCCCAGCCTGTAAACAGGGACTGTGGAGGGAAAATCTGGTAAAATATTGCCTAGGATTAGAGAGTTACTGAGACTATCAATGCAATGCCTGGAGCTAAAGGCTGAAATTTCTTCATGTAATACTGAGACAACTTTTTTTCTGTCCTGGCAGCAATATTTCACTCTGCAGTTCCTCAAAACAAAAGACCATAGAAATATCACCACGACTCCCTGTGCTATTTTTTTGCCACACAAACATGTATAGCCCACATGGTTTTATTCCATTTCCTTTTAAACACCAGCTATTAATTAATAATGTGCAGGTTGAATGTGTTTCATATATGTAATAGAAAATAACTAAAAGAAAAAAATGCTTAGGCTGTAAAGTCAAGTGAGTAAAACTCAGGAAATGCCACAGTTAAGGCTGTTCATGCAACTTGACCTTGACTCTCTTGTGGCTGTGCCCTGGGCTGCAGTTATTGCATGTTATTTTCCAAAGGCACATGTTGCAGTTATGGTATTTCAATCTGCTTCTTTGTGCCCCCACTAAGAAGTGTCACATTTCCAAAAAGCTCCTACTCCACAGTCTGCCTATTTTCACTTTGAGTCCTCAAGCCTTCTGTTCCTCTTGTCCTCAACTTTTGCCCTTCCTGAAAAATAATGTAAAGTAAGATATATGAATAAACCAATCAGTGAAAGTAGGGATAAAGTATGCCTTGCATAAATTTTTACCGTGAAATTAGGAAAGCCAGAGTCATTGCTTACTTTAGCATTATTTTGACCCTTGTGTAAGAAAGCTCTGTTTGAAATTAAGTGGAAGGTGACAGTAGAAATATTTACATCCTTCCACAGGTCTTCTTGAAAAGAGCAGTGTTTTCCATTGGATCAAACACTAGGATTACCCTAGGGATGAGCATGATAGAAATGCCCTTGCAAAACATCTTCCACTGCTCATAAGATGGTTTATGAATCTCCTCTGAAACTACCTTTCATAGATTTTTGGAAACTACATTTCTCTCTTTATTAGTTTTCTTTCTTAGCCTTGTAAACACATATGGAGTGAATTAATTTTACACAGTTATTGTCTGTCAGTTATTACTTTATGCATCACAAGGTTTATTTGGAAAAGAAAATCAGGGTGCTGCTCCTTCAAGCATTAAGCAGATGTTCCATGCTAGCAGTGAAAGCAGCCCCCCTGAAATCAGTTCAATTATTTGTATGTGGGAGGCTAAACAAACCTGCCTGCATTTGCAGGAATGGTGGCCTCTTAGTTAAAAATAGTTCATGTATTGGGTAAATGTCCAACATTTCCAGTTAAGACAGCTGGTCCAGAACTAGTCATAGAGATACCACTTGCTCTGGCTCTTTTTTTCCCACTGACCTCCTCATTAATATGGAAATATTAATGAATATACTGGATATACTGGAAAAGGGGCAGCAGAGAGATCCAGACACAGAAATAGCAATGTTTTATTGTATTTCTCTGTGTATGTGCAAATATCACCAGCATATGGTGTCTCACCGTCCACAGCCAACCTTCTCCTCCCCCAATCTAATTAAAATTGACTGAGAAGGGAGCTATGAATCTTTCCTCCTTTTTTTTGGCATCACATATTAAAAAGGTGACAGCTCTATCATATCGTAGCAGCTAACCTTTGTCTGATGCCTGAGTCATATTACATTTCTCCAGGCAGAGAGACCTGTTATTATTTTTACACTTTCAAACACATGTGACCACATTGTACAACACATTGTTGCTCTAATATGTTTAGGAATTTGTGCTGCCTGTACTTTTTAAAACTATTTTTAGAGCTATTTCCATGTTGTGTTCCTTAGAATGGACTGTAGACCCATTTCAACTGTTCATGTTAATGCCTACCAGTAATTTTCAGATAAAGTCCATCTGGGAACCCCTTCTCCTCCCCTCATACCATGACATGTCTGAAGTCTCTGATGGTAGGAGTTTTTTCCTAACCTAATAGTCCTCATTGAAATCACCCCTTGACTTATAGCAGTGACAAGAGCTTTGCAAATCCTCCTGCCTTTGCACCAGGGATCCAGGCAGCACACGCTTCCATAAACCTTTGTATTTATAATGAGGACAGAAAAAGCTGTGGGCACACACCCACGCAAATTACAGAACCTGAGATCTTCACATCTCTCTGCAAACTTCTGCTCCTTCAACAACAAGTCGCACGTTCTAATTTTTTGTGAACAGTAAGTTTCTGGCCCTGAACTGCAACTGCAGATGTAGAAACAATTGCAACAACAACAGCAACAAAAAAACCCCCCACAAACCAGAAGAAAACCCAAAGAAACAAAAAAAAAAAAAAAAAAAAGAAAGACCATTGTCTTTTTCATGCAGGCTTATAGACCTCTACCCAAGCTAAAAAATTATAGCATAAGTGAGCCCTCTTAAATGGAGCACAGTTTTCCTCAGGTATTTATTTGCATGAGACTGCAGTAAGAAACTGATGGTATAGTTTGACTATTAAGGTTAAATTTTATTTAATGCCATTAAAATGAAGAAGG
>NW_009604173.1:27140-32377 GCF_000690535.1 Cariama cristata
AAGTATTTTGGAAGGAAAGAGGTGAGAAAACAACGGAAAAAACGGATTAATATTGTCATGAATAAATAGCTTCCTTCAGGGGACAACAAACTGAGTTGATGTACTGTGCGTTCCAGAAGCTGAAAAGATTTGCAGAGCTTGGGAATTCATTTGCTGCTTTTTCTAGTGTAATTTTTGTTTCGTCCTCTCCTCCACTCCTAGTCAGGAAAAGAAGCTAGTCTGGGGGTTTGGAAACTGCGATGCTACCTGCTGAAATAATTAATGCAGTAATATTTGTTAAATTTTTGATGTGGAGAAGAAAAACTTGCCTTAAATGCCAAGCACATCCTGCATATTTACATTTATCTTAATCTGTTTGTTCACAGTTAGTCTACCAAAAATCAGGGTCCTGATTCTGTACAACATACAAAACAAGAAAATAGCACACACTTATGCAAAATATTGTAAAATAGGTGGCAAGGACTAATCATGAGGCTCAGTCAGTAGATGATCCTGCTTTGGAGACATCTGAACTCCTTCATCAGAGGTCTCAGTGTACAAGCTTGTACAGAATCAGGCCCAGATAGCTGGATTGAAGTGTTAAGGATAGGCTAGCGCCTTTAGTTTCTTTGGCTTCTTGGCCTTGTTGTCTTGTTTCTTCCTTGACGTATTGTCATCAGCTTTTATTGAGGGATTCAGGCAATATCAGACCAAACTTCTTCCTTCTCTGCAATGACAAAACTCATAGAAATGAAAAATGAAATATTTTCCTACTTACACTCTATTTTTCTTTCTCTGTTTGTATTTCCCTCTAAGTGATGAAGAGGGAAGATTTGAAACAAAACAAATTTCCTCCAACCCGGGATACTGTAGAAGCTGATATACATCCTTAAGCAGATTAATGAACCACTGGGTCAAATTTTAAGCCTACCCTATAAGACGGTGACCTTTCCAGGGCCTCCACCTTGCAGTATCATCCCAGACATGCCTTCTGCAACCAGCTTGTCCTCCTCGTATCTAAAAATTTTTATTCAAACCTTTACCCATTAAAGATAAAATTGAAAAGGGAAAATCAAAGTGAAATGGAAATGAAAGATTTATTCCTGTGAAGTGGCTAATGTGATTAGCTTTATTGTAAAGGAGAGCTGGTGCAGCTGCAGTTTTGATCTCTCTCTAGTTTGGGAACTGTAACCACGTTGTACAGCACACTTTAAGATCTCAGTGCTCTGGGCAAGGGGCCTGGACCTTTGAAGTGCTTTACTTTTTTCTCTCCCTATCTCTCCTTTTTTTCTTGGATGGACAGGAAAACCAGAGAATACATTTAAACAACCTAGATTTTTTCACAGTCTGTAACTGAACTCTGCATAGGGATAGTCCTCACAGCTTGTGTTGTGACCATCAGCATCAGGACTGTTTGTTTTGAGGCTGTTGGCTTTGCGCTGAATATGGTGATAATAGTCGCTTAAGTCCCAAAGTGGTTTATAGAGGTAAAAGGAGAAGCCCCATCTCACAAATGGGATATTTGAGGCGCAGGGAGGTTAAAAGACCTCTTCAGTTACTGCAGCAAGCCAGTAATGGAGCTAGGAATATTCACTGTGTCTCCAGACTCCAATCCACTTATTTTGGAAATGAAGTACAAAAGTAGAAACTACATAAAGAAAACAACAGAATAATGAAATTTCCCTGCCACCGCCACCACCTCCATCACCAATATGTTAAACAAAGAACTTGTTTTGTTTAGGAGCTGGAGCAACTTCCACTGGTCCTGCTCTGTGCAGAATAAAAACATTTTTTTTGTATTGTTCCCTGGAGTGCTGTTCATCATTAGTGTTGCTGAAATTTTCTCTTTGTTTTGCTCAATGTAATCACAATGGTTTTTGCTTTAAACTGGATTTGAGGGGCTAAAATCTGTGCTTTACCAGGAGCTTTTTGCATACAGCATTTGCTTGAAGCCAGTGAAATTCATACAAAGAAAGTTGATAAATGCAGCTTGTTATTAACTAATTAGTCAAGACTTCAAATATTAGTCAAGAAATCTGCCTTTGTCAAGGTCAGTGCAGGATCGAGTCATAGCATCATGTCCTTCTGTTCATGTACTGTGTGTGGGCAAAGGAAATGAAGGACAAAGACACCTCATCTGACTTGAGGCATTTACAAGGCAGGTAGTTTACCTCTGAGCTAGCTGTTAAGCATCCCTCCACAGTCAACAGAGAGAAAGAAATGCTCCTACAGCATACAATTTATCTCACCACAAACTGTTATCTAAAATATGTACTGTGATGGTCAAACCCATTTAAACGACCAATTTACATGGACACCGCGTAGACATGATGTGGACTATCTAAAGTCAAAATATAGAAGGAAACTAAATCCCAACCAAAATCCCTTTATCTACACAACTTTTTTTCCTAACTTTATTTCTTGATGTGTTATAAATACTTTCTTTTGCCTGAGTTTATGTACATTCTATAATTGTCTGTAGGTTTGGATGGAGAAATAATTACAAGAAAACAAAGGCTGAGGAGAGGAAATGTATGTGCTGAGAAGGTAGTGGATGAAATTTCCCACGGAATGATAAGCTCTGGAGTGTAGTATGATCTGCAAAAATCTGCAAGATAAATTCAGGAACTGAGAGGACTATGGTAAAAGTGAAAAACTACTTAGGTGAGAAAATAAGCATGTGCAGGTAGATAGTTCATAGGAGACCACGCCACTGAGTGGACATGAAGATGCTGGGAAAGCTGGTGGGGAATGGTGCGGAACAATGAATAGATCAGAGAGGTAATCCGTGGGCGGTGTGATACGGTGTACCTATGTCCTTGACCTCTACAAGGCAGAATGCCAGAGGCTATGAGATAGTGGACATTAACTCAAATTACATTTTGGTGCAAAAGGTCTCAAGCATATGAGCTGTTGACAAGGAAATCAATAAGGTAGCATTACGCAGTAGACCTGATGACTGCAAAATCATATTATTACAAACTGTCAAGGAAAAAATGACTGATGCAACTTAGTCATTACTAATTATTTGCATGATAGTTATCTCCTAGAGATCCTACACAGTGTTCAGAAGGGCAGACTCTGTGCATATTGACGGTAAGAAAGTCTGTACCTTGAAGACTTTATTCAGCCTTATACTAGAATGAAAAATATGTGCAGAAACCACTTGTTCAACAGAAGACTACAAGCTGTCCTTCCACGCAAGTAGTTTAGTGGCCTTATTGCTGTTTATTACTGTAAAAGAGGTCCCTCTGTTGAGGAGAAGACCATGGTGGTACATGCTTTCTTCTGTACGTTTTATTTTGCATACACAGTTTTCTGCTTGATTCTAACAAAGTGCAAATTATCAAAGTCATAGTTTTATAAAGACAAAGTTTCATGCAGGATTTCAGCATTGGGATACAAGGTAAATACACCTTACAGAGCCTCTCTGCAGATTAAAACTTAAAAATAAGACTGTAACGCTATAACCTATTGGTGTCTGCAGCTCACTTTTTCCACCATCAACCTCCCTGTTTTATAGGATTTATAAATCAGCTTTGAAAATTGTCTCCAGGCTAAATTTTGGCATAGAAGGTCACAGCCAAGGCTTGGTTTCACTAAAACTCATTAAAAATGGTTTGGTGTTTTAAATTACACTGAAGCAAGAGAGGAAAAATTCTATTTCTGTGGCTTTCAGCAATTCCTCCCCCACAGTCCCATCCAATTTGAATTAAAATGCATTTGAATAACTGTGTTATGGTACTGCTTTCTTTTTTTGTGGTGTTGCCATCCAGTCTTTCTGTGGGTAAGACAGCCCCTTTCTAATCTCCAGAATGTGCAGTTCAGCTGCTGAACACAGTTGGAAAACACTTCTATTTCAGAAGTGGTTTTCCGCTTTCGAAATGTTGTAAAATCTTTGGCAACTTAATACCATCTGGGTCTAACTGAAAGCCCATCTAATTCTCTCTGCTGACCTCGGTAGACACTGGAGGAAGCAGTGTAAGAACCAAATGTCACTCCTTTAGATAATTTCTTGTTTAAATTATGATATGAGTGACTGGAAGAGGGAATGGCAGATGAAATTAAACATTGTTAAACACGAAGTAACCCAAGTGAAAGAAGCAACCATAAATATCCATTCTCAGTAAAAGGCTCTACATGAATTATTGCCACTCAAAGCAGAGATCTTGGAGACACTGCAGACTGGTGCAGCACTTAGAAAGTGTTTAGAGGCAGAAGGGATCTTAGGGATCGTTAGGATGGGAATGGAGATCCAAATCACCACCACAGCTCTGTTTAAATCCACATCTGTAGACTCTCCTCAGAATTATGTAGTCTCAGAATGCTTAATTCCCCTCAGAAGGAGGGAAAAAAAAAAAACCCGCAAAGATGGCAAAGATGGCCAGAAGTGTGTAACAACTTCTGCAATAAGAAAGAACCCTATAAAATAGTCTCTTTAGCTTGGCAACGACTGGGATGGACACGATCAGAGACGCAGATTACAATGAAAGACATTGAAAAAGTGAGCAGGGAATCATTAGTCTTCCTTTCTTGAAACACACAGAATAGGAGACACACAATTGAATTATCACGCAGGCAGTTCAAAACAAACAAAGTGAACTACTTTTTCATATGGAGCATAATTAAGTTGCGGAAATTTGAATGAATGTGCTCAAAAACTGACTAGACTTTTTCAATGAGTAAATATCAGTTAGGAGCTACTAACTGCAGTGACAAGTCCTTATACCACTGCTCGCCTGAAGATTTGCCAGGGAAAAGATTTCACTATAAATGTCTTCTTAGTTATATGCTTTCCCTAAGGATCTGACACTGGCCGGTATCAGAAATAAGGAATTAGCCTAGATGAATTTTGTATATGGCTCTATGCAGCTCTTTTTAAGTTCTTTTCTTATTTTATTTTTGAGTTTATAAATTCCAGCATTGGAAAAATATGTTTGATTAATTAAGGTTTATAGCCTGTGGGAAGGGAAGTCTGTTCCGAAAAACTTAAAAACACACATAAGTCTACCAAGGAATGTTCAGCTTGGAGAGACTTAGAGATGGGGAGGATCAATTTTTAGCAATAATTGTAATTGGATACATCCACTTATTCATTCACTTAGCCCTCATCCTGCACCTTTGCAGGCAGTTTCTACATTGACACCAAATCTGCAACCATCCTTGCCATTGGATGGTCGGGGTAATGAATGTGAACAGTTGGTGTATTCTTGTTACAAAGTAAAGGAATATATACATTTATGTCAACTTTAGAAGCA